>NC_137124.1:22424894-22621539 GCF_949319135.1 Squalius cephalus | reverse complement strand
ACTTGTGCTCGGGTAGAAATGTGACTGTGGTGACTGTGGTATTTAAATCCTATTGGTCAACAAATGCACAAAAACACATGTCTGGTCTCTTTCCTTACCTGTGGTGTAAGTAAAGTCTCATTTGCATTGTCCAACTCATACATAGCCATTTCATCCTGCAATACATAGAAATAACAGAGAACGGTTACACTTTATTTTAAGGTGTCATTGTTACAGTGTAATTATATATTTAAGTACTGAATAATATTAAGCAACTACAGTACATGTACTTGCTATAGGGTTAGGGTAGGATTAGGATTTGGTTGAGGGTTAGTTGCATGTAATTATGCATAATTTACTGTTATTACTATTGTAAGTACATTTAACATATGTAACAAGGACAAAAGTGTTACCCAGAGAAGTTTACTGACCAATGCACAATTTCTGAATAGTAAGTGCATATATTGTAAAAAATTCACCTACTGCCACTGTCATTAATGTATTGAGGACAGCATAAGACTTATCTATGTACTTACAATAAATCAACCCGGTATCACCCTGAGACAGAGGAAAATGTGCATTATGCAAACTGACATTTGTTTGTGATGCCAAACCTTATCTCAATTGAAACGCAAATTTCTAACCTGTCTTCATGCAAGCTACTACAGTAATACTTAATGACTAACCTGCTCTATATAAAGCAAACTGATCAAATACAGCAGGATCCAAACATCTTTTTAAAGTTTTTCGCTCACATTGTTATGATGATAGTATAATTTGTAATTATACTTTTTAAAGATTAAATAAAAAATAAAAGACTTTTCACCAGTTTTGTCAAGTATAACCGGACTTCAACGGAGCTCGAAAACATGTGCCCATATGAAACCGTGTGTTTTGTAGAAATTAAAGCCAGTTGGATGGGAAATGTTTATTATAGATATTCTAGGATGAATTCAGATTGATTGGGACAAAACAAATCTGAATTTGTATGATAATTTCTTGTAGCGTAAAAGCTTTCTTTCCCTTTTTTTTCCCTACGTCTGATTTTCACTTTGACAGCAGCTACTCCTGCTGGTATGATGGCAGGTCAAGACATGCCTGTGGGTAACATTTAACTACAAGTGTTTGATAAGAGTGTGTGTTTGTGGGTGTCAGAAAGACTGAGGAATCACTAAGAACGTGGATTATTATTCCTCACCTCTGCCTTACTAAATCATTAACTGAAGTCACAGTAATTAAAATATGTTCTTGCTCTAGTCAATGACATATTAAAAAGCAGCACATGACAAATAACCTGTTTAACCATAACATAACCATTATTCGTTCAGTTTTTGCATACATTTACGTAATATGAACACGTACCTGAACACTTTACTCTACCAAAACAGATTAATCAATAATGAGTCTAAAAAAAATCTAATCCCTAATCAAGTTTTTGTATTACCGTATGCAAGATTAAGGAGGTCATAAGCAAATTACTGAGTTGTCTGTGTAAAACATGTGTTGTACATTACATGTTTACGCTCACAACAGAGTCTTTCTTCTGAAACATTCACATGAAAGATCTCAACAACAAGATGTTCAGGTCAGGTGAGTGTTCTTCAGAATAGTTTCTGATTGCATTAATCCCTCCTAAATAATGCAGTTTAACCTGTCTGAAACAATAATAGACACATTTTAATAATCCAAATGAGACAGTTATGTATAAATCCCAAGACAAAGTCATTCACTAAGGAGAAATAAAGTAGTAAATAAAATAGGATGCACCTCCCTATTTTAAACAGTGTTATGGGATATACTATTACAGTAATTTCCCTCTCTAGGCTATGTTGGATATATTGTTACAGTACTATTCTGCCCTACAAAGCAAAAAGGCAGTAACTACGCAGAGTGCAGAACTGAGAAAAATGACTTTAAAGTTATTCTGTCATCCAGCCTAAGTAGTTGTAGGTAGATTATTGGACATGTGGCTGTTTTGTTACTTTATATTAGCTTATTCTTTGTATATATCAATCCTCATATTTAATTTGATATTTTACCCCTATTTTGCAGTTACTGTATTCTTGCTTTGTAAATTTGCTTTGTATTACTTACCAAAAATGTGGCACAATACCAAGGAAAAAGGCAGTAACTACAGATTCTCCAAAAACTATTACCATTTTTCTCCAAAACGACACACATTTGAGATAAGATGTTTTGTCACATAACAAAGGATGCCTTGAATGTCATGAAAATGATAATAACTCAATTTTGACCAAAAATGCAGTTACTGCCTTTTTGCTTTGTAGGGCAGTATTGTTAGTGGTGAAAGCGACTGATGTATATGACAGGATGAGTGCAACACAGAGACTACAGTAGTCTACCAATTATTATATATTTAAAAGGGTATAAACTGCACATTTAATATTACTAAACAGCATAATTATATAACTAAACATCTGTAACTAAATACTCAGAAAACAAAATAGTATTTTCTCTCCACATGAGCTATGTCTCACATCGACCAGATAAATTAATAAACACCTCAAGACCAATCAGACAGGCATTGACCTATGCACACACACACACACACACACACACACACACACACACTGTAGCCTACCTCTCGATCGGTGAAGAACATTCTCAAATCAAAGTTTTCAAAGCAGCTCAGTTCAGTTCAGGCAGACCGATGTCAGTCTCGCTTCTCTTATCCTCACATAGCCGAAGACCAGCTTTAACTAATGAGAGAAATTCAAACTGACTAGAGACCGATCGAAAGCAGTGTAACCTACACTTCCGCATTTCCCATCTCATATTTAAGACATCCGCGAGCTCGACGGTATGATCGTGACTTCTACCTTTACAGGTGAGACAACAGACGTCATCGCTTTCTGTTGAAGGGCGGGGCCGAGGTTTCATAACTCTCAATACCATGCTCTATACACAGAGATCAACACTGATAACTTGAGATCGAAACTCAAACGTTACTGCAGTGGCAACAGTCATTCGGCTCTGAATATGTTATTTAAGTCATAAAAGGAGTTAGGCGAGTTGGGCACAGTTGTCACTGCACTGCTATTTTTTTTTTACATGCAAATACTTGCTGCTTTAACCTCCTAGAATCCAGAAGAAAAATAAAAACCTTTGGAATCTTTGGAACATTATTTCATTAAAGAAAAAAAATGGGTGAATGATTGCATCTCAGTCAAGAAAATGAAGGCAACACATTAAGACTGTTTTCCTGCTCAGACAGAACATGAGATAAAACACCCTGCAATAAAACCATTAGCCATTAGGACATTAGTGGCTTTTATAAACTTGCCTTAGAAAAAAAAACATGACTGGTGTTGCATCTTGAGACAAAACAGTGGCAGTGACATATGTCAGTGCAAGTTGCTTTCAGTTAACAGCTCAATCATGCATTTTAGTCTGGGACTGTCTGGATGTGGAACCGGGTGTAAAACTCTAATCTGGAGAAAAGATGAGCATAGGACAACGGTCACAATGCCCAGACTTCTCTCCTTTTCCATGAGCACCCCTCTCCTTTCACATGGCTCAAGTCACTGTAGGTTCACTAATAATGATGATATAAAACATGATGTATCTTGTGAATCTATTCCTATTAGGAAAACTGGCAGAATAGTCTTTGGGGATTCTGTTACCAGAAAACCTCCACACACTGCTGTGTGTCTCTCCACTGTCAGGTATATTTCTTACTCTTAGATTCATTCTTTGAGCAACTGATGTTATTATTTCTGAATTGGCTTCCAATTGCTTAATTGTGTAATTGGCATGATACATTTTTACCTGACGAATAAAATGTTATGTTTGATTTATTCTGTATTCTTCTGAAAACATTGAGTATATTATGGAGTCTGGTGTAGGTCAAACTAAAGGCTCATGAATAAATGTAACATTAGGCACGTCATCTGAGACCTTTTGATTTCTATCGATCACTGACTTAACAAGTTGTACGGAAGTGGATAAATAAACTACTCTTTTTGTATGAGTAAGCAGTATGCAACCATCTAAAGGTAATAGCTAACCCTGCACCATTTGACTAAGATCAGACTGGTGAGTTTGTGTTCGCAAAGTTCCACGTAACCAGGCCGGCGTGCGACTCCATGTGACATCGGGTTCCTAATGAATGAATAATTGAAAATGGGATACCCAGAATAAGATCTAAATGAATAAATAACCAATATTTATGATTTGTTCCTAATTAGAAACATTCATTTTTTATTAAATTCTAATAATTAAGTTAACTTCACAGAAGCACTGAAAAGACCAACAAACATTATAACTTCGCCCACGCCGGTCGATTCCGTCGTTGGGCCGCCAAAATTGTTTGCATGTAGCCTAAATGCAAAATAACTACAAAACACAGGGATTGAATTCACAAAAAGTATTTTTAATCCAATTAAATACTTTTTAACCAAGTATAACTACTAAGAATTATTCAGACTATATAAATTTCAATGACTTTTCTAGACCCGCAATTTATACTTTTGCAATACCTTGATTTCTCCAGGTTTACCAGGACCATTAGGTCATTAAAAAACACTAAGGAGAAGTTGGTGAAACCACCAAACATTTGGTTTCTCTGAAAATACCTGGATATCATTCTTAAGACTTTAAACTGTAATAATTTCCTAAAACACACATGCTCTACAGAGGAGGGCAAAAACAAGAATGGTGTACAGTGGGATTCGGCTGAAAGCAGATGTCCTCAAAGTCCATGGTTCGTCTAGCCTTGTGCTGCATTACCAGAAGTGGGATTAATCTCCTCATTTGCATTGTTCATCATCAATCACATGACCATGCAAAACATTGAGCAAACACTTCCACCAACATTAAGACAAAGCACACTTATTTAATGTGATCTCAAAGTACACAACAGAGTCCAATTTATTCATGAAAAGTGGTCATAAATATGACCACAGAATAATTATATACACACACTAAACCACTGATACAGGTTATCAATCTATAGATGTGGGTTATTTTTTAGGCTATCCTTTGAGAAATAGCCTGTACAGTATGACAGCAAAAGCTTTTCATGGATTATACAGCCTAAACCAAGATAACTGGATAGTCAAACCACTTTATACAAAACAACGTTAAGTTTGAAGTACATAAACATTAAAACAGTAGTTTTAAATATTTAGGTTCAAAGTGCTCACTCTGCGCCACCTTCATCATCTTCCAGTGTTTTACGGAAGTGTTTGCGATTTACTTTCTTGGCACTGTTGAAGACAGCGCTGGACACCATTTTGTCTTCTTCCTCTTTCTCAGACCCCCACTTCCTTTTTTTCTCTTTATTGCCCCATGAAATGTGATGATCATCCAAGTGTTGAAGGCCAACTACTTCCTTCTTAGCATGGTCAAGTTTGCTCCCACTTTGATCTTTGCTTTTGGGTTTAGTGAACACGATCTTATTATCACTGCTGCTGCTGTGATCCTGGTTGAAAGCTGGAGTGAAAGTCTCCAGTGTGGCTTTTTGAGACCTCCGGCTATCTTGAAGCTCCTGAATGTACTCATGAGCGACCTGACTATTCTTTCTATCACTGGTTTCAGCAATATCTTCGAGGCTGTATCGGGTCCAGCGCTCAGGGTTTGCTAGGTAGTCTGGGAGTTTTTTACCTGGAGGTTGTTTTTTGGTTGCCTCTTGGTCAACACCACACTTCCTTTGAGCTGCCTGTGGAGGTGAGGGTGGAGCAGGACGGGCAAACATGCCATCAAGAATGTTGTCTTCACCTAGATCCTTAGATGTGAGCTTTGCTGCACTATCCAACTGGGCAAAGATGTCCTTGCTCCGATCACAGAAACCAGAGCTTCCACCTATCAGTCTGAAGGAGGGATTTTCTTGAGGAACAGACTTCACATGCTGCTGAGTCTCACCTTCGTCCTCTGAGGATGATGACAAGTCCTCAACCTTTCTGCCGAAATGCTCTGTGGGTTCATCAGAGTCAGAGTCGCTCAGGGAGAGATCATCTGGAAGTTCAATCATATCTCTATTAGAAAGACTGTTGGGGGCATCCTTTTCTTTGCAGTTTGGGTCACTCATTGTGCTACTACTACTCCGAGGTTAGGTCAAGAGATACGATTAGAAGCTGGATATTTACGCTGAGATGCTGTGTGAAAGATCTAAAGAAGAAAGAAATTAAGAAATACTTGTATTAGTAATGCACAAACACAGACAGTATATTCAAAGAGTAGCATATAAAGTAAAAAGGTAAGGCATTGACTGCACATAACACTAGTGCTAATAAACTTCATAGAATGGTGATCTTGAACTTTATTTTTTGACAAACTCATAACAAACCAACTGACATGAACTACAGAGAGAAAAGAAAAGATGAGGAACTACTCGCTCACCAAAAGGCTCTTGAGACACCTATAGGAACCAGAATGAGAAACAAGCAGTGAGATCTTCACTCAGTAAACATACAATTACATAACAGCATTATACAGTGATCTAATAATACTTAAGGACAAGTATTTAAATACATTATTTATATTAAAATCCATATTTATTCATTTATTTTACAGATCTTGTAATGTTGTTTGTAATGTCTTTATGCGCTTGTTACATACTCCCACTAATCTGAAGAAAGTAAAAAAATATATACAGCTGGAACAATGCTTGGGTGCATGGAGGTATCTTACTGCGGTTGAAGACTCACAGGTACTGCGAGCTGGTCAGTTCAGCTAAAATAGTTGATTCCAGAGTATTAATCAAAGTTATGGCCATAGCGTTTAGTCTGAAGGTTGTCCTCTTCTTACGGTGTAAACTTGAATTAAACAAAATCAGCATCAGCATATCTCTATACTTATTAAATCAAGAAGAAGAAATTTGCACAACTACAGACATTTAAAACAAATCATGACGTTAATGTAATGCCAGTGAGCATTATCTTCTGTTGACACGTTAAGCCAGCTAACGCAGCTATCCCGCCTAGCTATGATAAACGTGATCAAAATATCTCAAATGCCCTCAGAACCTACGACATTTACGGTAACATGCCGGTTGAAATATAACAACCATAATTTGAAAGTTACTTAGTTATTTGACACGTATCTAGTTGTCCACATAAGCAGTAGCATACCTTTAGCTGCAGTGAGTGCCCATAATCAACGAAGAGATGCTTTGTGGGTAATGTAGTTGATCTGTTAGAATGAAACCAACAGCTGCGTTCTAGTTCTCACATGGTCAGTGTTCACAGCTCCCTACATGCATAGCAAGGGGTGTATGAATATAATATAATATAATATAATATAATGTAATATAATATAATATAATATAATATAATATAATATAATATAATATAATATAATATAATATAATATAATATAAAAATGTTTCAGTTCATAGTGTTACGTTCAAATATCTGGGAGTTTATATAAGATTTTATATTTATATATATTTTAATTAATAACTTAATAATAATTAGTCATACTTGAAACCACTAAATTTAGTGATAAATTAATTTTGTAATGTTTAATTTCACACTAATATGTCTACTCCGTTTGCCCTGCTCGCTTCCTAAAATTTAGGTGCGCCACGCCATTGTCGTACTTACCGTAACTATTCTGATTTGTAAAAAGCATTTACGTGATCGTAGAACTCATAATTAAAAAAAAATTGAGAGCTACGACTTGTACCACGTGACCGCGGTACCATGCGACCAGACCACTGCAGATTTAGTGCAAGAGAAAGTATCCGAATCCGAGGACGTGAACAGCTCCAAGTACACAGTCACAGCCATCTCTTATTTACGGTAATTACGACAGCGTGAACACAAATACCTTTGAATGGCTGAATACCTTTGAAGTCCACTTCAGGGCAGTATACGGAGGATTGGGACACCCCTTGTCTGTCTGTCCGATAACCAGCAGAGGGCGCAAATGCTGTAAGATAGAAGCACGTGCAATCTGACCCAGTGTGCTTTAATTAAAAAATAATTGAGGTAATGGATATATAGAATAGCATATAAGACGCATAATGCCCTTAACAGTGCAGGACAGAAATGCTAAATAGAGATACTTTTACAGATTAATCTTGTATTCAATAAAAAATTTTTTATAAATATGACTGAACACATGTAATAAAGAACACAGTAATAAAGAACGTGACATTATAGAGACCCCGTAAATTATACTTTTCAGTATTTTTATGACAGTATGCCGACGGAAAGCCACTCCCCTTTAAGACTTCATCATCATCATCATCATCATCATCACATCTCCAGTCCTCAGCTCGCCGCTGCTTGCTGTAATGTTAGTTATTGATGTTATGGAGAAGAAAGCGAGCGAGGGATTCACAGCTTAGCCACTACATTCTCCCAACTAACATCTTAAATCTTGAAAGCGGAAATCTCCTTCGGCACCTTTAGGCCAGAAAGCCAGACTGAACTGACGGATTTTTTTTCATTGTCCCGTGGGAGAAAAGAAACGCACGAACTTAACATGAAGAGAATAACGGGGAAGACGAAAGAAGCTACTTTAATAGAAATGTCCAACACTCTGGATTCTCAGATTGAAGGTAAGAACTGCTACAACAGCTATATGATATGTAAACCTTATATGCAGTGTTCAAAATCGTAATGAGAAGGTCTGGGAGTTGTCATCATAAATGAAAATATAAATGAATGTGACGCTGCATTAAATCAGCTGACAGGATCACTTCAAAGACAAAGAACAATGAAAAAAAAAAGAGAAAATGCAACATGTTCACCAGGTCTGGTCCCTTTAACAAAATAAAAACGTATAACAGACAGTACATTTATTCAAATAAGCGGCGTTGAACTGAAATTAAAATAGACTTAACGTTAAGTTCCTGAAATGGCAAAGGTATGGAAAAGTTGCGGTCTACACCCAAAGACGGGTATTACTACCTGGTACCGTGCTGTATCCTGCATTACAAAAGCGTGTTTTTGACATGGTTTGAATCCACAAAAAAAGCCCTGGTGTGAGCATATGTAGGCTACGTGACCTAAGTTACGGATTTTGAAAAACAACATAGAAACGTGATATTATTTCTACGCATCATTGTATGAATGGTAGTTTTAAAAGCAGCTTGAACCAGCTCTTTCATTAGCTTTCACGTTACTCCGTCTTGCCACATGGCTTGGCCTCAGTCCCATAACTTGGGAATCAAACAGTCCTTATGTTGAATCAGTTAAATGTCTGCTGTCATTGTGACTCATTCAGAGTTCATTCAGTTCCCCTGCACACAGGACATTTTTAGATTAAAAAACATCAGGCTCCTCCTCTAAGAATGTGGTATAAAGAAAGAAGTGAAGTGAATGGTCTTTGTATTCGTGGAGTATTGAATAGTGAAATTTATTAGACCCTCGATTTTGTAGTAACCAAATGAGAAAAATCATAATAGGATGATACCCAATGAATAGGCTTTACCGACCTTAGGGGCCCCCTTTGACACAGGACCTAGGTAGGAAAATGTTCCTGGTTTCCCCCCTCTGACAAATAAATATGTGGTATTATCTAAACAGAATATCCTGCGCTGATGTTTTAGCTCAGGGATGTGACAGATGTGTCATGCAGCAGTGTTGTTTGATCCCACATTTGATATTACTCGGCTTGTTTTTTAATAATGTAAAATGAATAATTGAGCCGAGCTGAAATGAATCAGTGCTGGGTCTGATGTGGCTTTTGCCGTCCTGAGGCTTTTTGTTGCACAGGTTGAGTAAAAGCTGCTAATGCATTAAGGCTTAGAGACTTATTAAGTGTGAGGTGTGTAGGTGTATGTTTATGTCCACGGCTCGTGTTCACATTGGTGAGTGGGTTTGTTTGCCAAAGTGACTTATTATTATTATTAATATTATTTATTACTCTGTGTCATGAGTGTATGTTTTGTAAGAGGGAGTGGTTGAGAGGAACGAGAAAATGTAGAATATAAGGGAAATGTATAGGCTATATTTCAGGGGAACCCCAGCCTAATCTCTCTGTTCCCTCCTGCTTTGGATTTCACTGCAACTATTTAATCCATGTACTGATCATAGGTGATTCACTGGATAGTAATATGATTATGCTTCTCGACCAGGACTGTGGCAGTGTCATGGCTCACATTGTTAAGTCTGCAATGTGTGATTAAAAAACAGAGGGATTTACAGTGACTCTGAATTTTGTGTCTATATATATCTTACTTGCACTGTATTTCATTAACAAATGCATTGAACCTCAAAGTTAATTATTTTTATATATTTAGTTAGTTTTATATTGGCCAGATGCTTAGCGGCAACAAGTGCACTTCAAGATGTACGAGTTTAATATACTTTTCATTCATAGGTGCCTAATTAACAGCAAAATTAAGAAGTGCAGCAGAGTTTGAGAGGATTCATTGCTTAAGCAGCTCTAAAACAGAGAATCAACCCAGGGCCAGAACCCACAGCTAATGGCCAACTCATTAAATCTGCATAGCTTTAATATCATACAGTTTTTCATTTTAGCTATAAAACTTCCTGTTGCTGCAGTAATTGAAGCCTGGTAATATATTGCTTCTTATCATCATCATCGTAATTGCTGCAATAGCAATATAGTTCCATCATGACTGGGCATCAGTTTAATTGTGTTTAGTGTTAGATAGCTTGTTTAAAATTGTCTTTTATATAAATTAAACTTTTTAGATATGCTAAAATATTTAAATCCAATTGCTTTTTTGTAAACATTGAGTTGGACTAGGTCAATCAATCGCAAGTGGTCCAAATAGAGGTTAGGCTACTTGATCATTTTTTATTTTTCTAATTTTGTTTGCATGACTATCTCTGTTTTTTTTAGTATTGCAATTTCGTTTTACTTGGTTTAATCACAGCAGCCTTCTTTATGTCATGGCCTACAACAAATTTTGATTATACAGATGTTTACGGAAACCTCAGTATCTCAACTCAGGATGTTCTGAGCTCCTTGGAACAGAATCTCTAAAGCAGTGTTTCCCAACCAAATGCCTAAATAAATAAATAAATAAAAATAAATGCTACTAATATAAGAATATATCGTCGCTCTCAGGTGGAAACCACGTATCTTTATATTTTGTCAATTTTATTGTATTTTAAGTTTTACCAAAGACTTTATATACAGAAAGACGGTGCACTCGTATTACTATGAATTGGAGAAAGTGCAACGCGCAATATGGTGGAATAAGAGGCGTTTCAAAGATGGCCGCCGAGTGAAATTACTTCAAAGTCTTAAAGGGACTTTGGTTTTACAAAGATTTAACCAATGAAAAGGATTTAAAATAGCTTGTGACTAAATCTCGTAACATTATCGTATCCTCAAACTGTCGGTCAAACCTCATAACTCCACCTGCCTCTATTGTAAATTATTCGCACACAGTTTGGATATCTTTGCTTGTTTGCAATGCAAAGGTAAATAAAGAACTGATGTTTGATTAAGTACAACGTTTTCTTTACTCAAGAAACACTATGTCTATAAAGGCTTATTTTGTATTTGAGAAGAGTCTTAGTATTGTAGGCCTATTTGCCATCTAGTTGTAGCCAATTAATATAGCTATACTGTTTTAAATATCCTGTGCATAGTGCTTCATCTTTTATATGATGAGATTTTGTCCAAATGTCCAAATCTTCAACAACAAGAAAAACTGAGCACCCATATAACTGCAATAAACTTTATAACCTGTAAGTTGATGAAAACATAATGCAATGCACTTACTGCCTCAGATGCGTTCCAGTGACGGACAAAAGACAAAGGCATATCTCTGTCATTCGCTGGTAAAAAAAAATCGTAACTCCCTTTGAGCTTGATCTTCATAAAATGTTAACCCTCTATTGCATGATATATGAAATAATAGAGAAAAAAAATATTTCCACACATTTTATTACCAGTCATAGAGCACATTGAACAATTCAACACATAATTTACAAAAATTATACTAATAGGGGGTAGATCTAGGTATGTTACTTTGGCGCAACAACATGCAATAATGGGAATAAATACAAAAAGTGCAGTCTATTTAAAATATATCTCTTTATTTCATAACAAAACACATTTTATGAAAGATCTTCAACATCAACTTCATTTAAAAAAAACATTTGTGCTGAAAAAGTAATACAGTTAAAACCAGTTACCATCTTAGTGGGGTTTGTTACCTAGAAGTAACAATGCGCAACAAAGGAGTATTATTTTTATGCATTCATTCTCATTCAATTTTCATGTTTAAAAATCAAAAACTTCTTTCTGCCATAGAATGTTGATATGTTCATTGTCACTGAAAAAGATAATTACACAATTATTATATGTATCTGGAAATATTAGAGGCAGATTGAACATTTGGTGCACACACACACACACACACACACACACACACACACACACACACACACACACACACACATCTGAGCTTACAAAGCTACAAATTCTATAGGTTATGCCTATGCATATTTATAGCTAAACTGTCATCATAAATATTGTTATTGTTATTAAGTATTTTAAAATAAAAAAAACCAAGGCACATACTGACAAATACTTTAATAAGTCTTGGTATCCTGCCATCTGTGTTAAATGTTATATTGCTGATAATATTGTATTGCTAACTAGCATGAAAACAGGGAATTCTCATTCCACTGTTGCATATTGTTGCTTTGAGGCAACATAGCTATTTTACCCATTTACAAAATAAATATTCAATGAAAACATAATCAACAGAGTGAAATTAAATCAGAACTTACCCAAAATTGTGAAAATATTTTTTATTTCATGGAAATCCTAAGGAAAATGACACTTTTTCAAAGTTTTGTGAAACTGAAAAAACATGGCTTCCGCATGTGAGTGCAGGTGAGGAAAAGACATTGAAAAGGGTGTTGGACAAGTTATGTGATCAAATACAAGCATTCTATTGGCTTTTCATACTTCATCCAGATTAAAATAAGCTTCTTTTTTTTTTTTGGTGTATGATTTTGTAAGCCTGAGAATATGAGGGAAAATGGGTATGTTACCCTGAAGCAACACTATGCAATAGAGGGTTAATATTATAATAATGTCATATGCACTTGTCTGACTATATATAAAGCCACAATACCATCCAAAAAATGTGAAGTTTCCGTCCGACAGCGACAATTTTTAAACTGTTGTTTTGTCATCATCACCAACAACATCATAGCTACCCATATGACCTTATTTGGGTTCATACCTGACTTAAGCTAATGTTTGACATGCGAGTACTGCTTTTAATATAATTGCCTGTCCAGTTATGCCATTTGAAGCAATGCATGTTTGTGCAATTTTGTTATTTTAGTGCTTAGAGGTGTGCCGTGGGATTTTTTTTCTTATCAAATGTTTGGGAAACACTGCTCTAGAGCAAAATTCATTTAGCATATTCTTGTCCCTTAGACTTAGAATTTAAGTCCAAATTTAATGATCATGCTACAAAGTTCCACTTTTAGATATCCGAGTCTCAACCCTAAATTGGGCCTTCGGACTCTGTAACCAGTGGAATGTTAAACTCATTATTAGGGCTGCACAATTAATCGCAATGAAACCGCATGCGATTTGGCAAAGGCTGCGATTATTTTATGCTCAGCTTGTCAGTGTAGTGTGGCTGGTCTGTAGTAAATGCTGCTCCATCCTGAACGCCAGAGGGCGTCTCACGCAGACACGCTAAATATGCCCCGCCGCAGAAGTAGATAACGCGCATAATTCCAAGAAATCCCTATCGGGCATCATCGCTGTAGCTGAATAAACAGAAGATTGAAACGCTTTGATTAAGCATGACTAATAAACACATGACTGCCTTATTCTGAGTAAGAAGGCACATCATCTCACAGAAGGATGCTCAGCTGTCTTTATGAAGTTAGTTTGGAGTAAAAGCATGTTATTGAATGTTGTCTTTTGTTGGACAAGAGGTTCATAAATGCTTCTCATGTTTGGAAAGTTGTTTGACGCGTGTTACTTTTTCAAATGCACATTATAAGTGACTCAAACTCACAGCGCTTTCAGATAATAATCGCAAGTAAAAAATAATCGCAGCCTTTGCTATTTCAAAATCGCGATAAGCCAACTCTAAGTGCGATTTCATGTAAATTGCGATTAATCGTGCAGCCCTACTCATCATTTTTACAGCAGAATGCACATATTACAATTGTTAATAATTCAGTTACTGGATCATAGAAATGCCATTATTAAAAGATTATTTAGAAGTTTACCATCTGAGCTCTCATCATTAGAAAGTACTTTATTCAATGCAAAGTGTTGTTATTTCTGTACTGTGGAAAAACTTTTATTTACTCTTTTGCTTTTCCAAGGGATTGTATCATAAACTGTATATTGTCTGACAGTGTGAATGGTCCTGCCGTCTCTTCAGGGTTTATCAGTGCATTGTCACGCTGGACTGTCAACACAGAAGAATGAGTCTCTTATCAGGGCAGACCTCATGGTATCCTCTTTAGAGAATGCGACATAGACACCCGGCGTGGACCCTGAATAGATTTCCGCGGCCTCCCTGCCACACCGTGCCTGCTGTGTTTGTATGTGTGTGCATGAATGTGTTCTCTTGATCTGTCATGTAAAGTAATAAAGATATTAATTTAGTTACTGATTTACTCTACTAAAATGTTTTATTATTCAAATAGCATAAATACAATTACTTGATTTTGTTTTGTTTCAAAAGAGCACAACTGAATTAAATTGTTTAATTGTCACACCACTTGTAGACAACAGCCAACAAGTGAGGCTGCGCTTGTTGGTAACCAGGCGAAAGAAAGTGAGAGTTGTTGCTATAGCAACAGGCAGTTTAATTTATTTTTCTCTTTGATAGCCATACTGTATGAACAAGTAGTTGACCCAGTAAAAGTCATAAATAAACTCTAAAAGGGATCACTCTATTTGTAGTATATATATATATATATATATATATATATATATATATATATATATACATACATACATACACAGGTGCTGGTCATAAAATTAGAATATCATCAAAAAGTTGATTTATTTCAAGAATTCAACTTAACAGGTGAAACTAATATATTATATAGACTCGTCGTTACATGCAAAGTGAGATATTTCAAGCTTTTATTTGTTATAATTTTGATGATTATGGCTTACAGCTTATGAAACCCACAAAATCAAAATCCTAGAAAATTAGAATATTACATGAAATCACACAGTAATTACACAGTGATACCATGGTCATTGAACCAGGTTTTGGTTCTTTTGGCAGTGTGGGCAGGTGCAAATCCTGCTGGAAAATGAAGTCAGCATCTCCATAAAGCTTGTCTGCTGAAGGAAGCATGAAGTGCTCTGGAAATGTCCTGGTAGACGGCTGCGTTGAGTGGACAGCACAGTGGACCAACACCAGCCGATGACATGGCTCCCCAAACCAACACAGACTGTGGAAACTTCACACTGGACTTCAAGCATCTTGGATTGTGTGCCTCTCCATTCTTCCTCCAGACTCTGGGACCTTGATTTCCAAATGAGATGCAAAATTTGCTCTCATCAGAAAAGAGGACTTTGGTCCACTGTGCTTTATTAAATCCAGAGTCAACGCAGCCGTCTACCAGGACATTTTCAGAGCACTTCATGCTTCCTTCGTTTCCCAGCAGGATTTGCACCGGCCCACACTGCCAAAAGAACCAAAACCTGGTTCAATGACCATGGTATCACTGTGTAATTACTGTGTGATTTCATTTAATATTCTAATTTTCTGGGATTTTGATTTCGTGGGTTTCATAAGCTGTAAGCCATAATCATCAAAATTATAACAAATAAAGGCTTGAAATATCTCACTTTGCATGTAATGAGTCTATATAATATATTAGTTTCACCTGTTAAGTTGAATTTTTGAAATAAATCAACTTTTTGATGATATTATGACCAGCACCTGTATATGTATGATCATGGCCCTTGAGCATCAGCAGAGTGATTAGAAACATTTAATTTATTTTTTTTTAAAGCGAGATAATGGGCTATTCTTCATCAATTCGGAGAACTGTATGAAGATTTATGCATTTGTTTTGTGTACGTGACTCCAAAGTTGTTTGTATGCATCTAATTTGAATTATCTGTATATCTATAAACAGTCCTTCTCCTGACCTCACAGTATAGTCATTGTTTCCTTCGCTATTTAAGAGTAAGACTTTGCTGGAGATCCCCAATTACTTACCAAGACACCATTGCATCCTGTTGATAAAGATGCAGTTTCTGTGTTATTGTGCAGCTTTTTCAAAGACTTTGCCATGGACACAAAATGTGGTTGGGAATTGTGGTTTAGTTGCTGCTAATGTGAAATGGCTATTCCGTGAATGTTCTCTGACCTGAATCTATGGCGTTTCCTGACACACTTTTCCTGTTGGGAGTTATGTTTTGCCATGCATTAAGAGTGCAATGGTGTAAGCTTGATTCATTCAGCTGATAAATTCAGTTCACTTTATATTCCTTTTACAGCTAGTCATGTGACACGTGAGGCTGAATCGGAATTGTGAATATATTTTCAGCCCATCTGCTGAACAAGCTGAGCCCATCCCTGCTGAACAGTAAATGTATGCTTTAGCACACAGATTCAGTTAAACTGTTGATTTGTTTACTAGGAAATTACTGTGGGGGCCACGGGTTTGTATTCAGACTGGTTTTATCAACACTACTGCTGCTTTTTCCCTCTCTGCTTCAAAGTATTACACAAAGGTGCCATTATCAAAGCCTTTTTTTCCCAGTAGGCCTAATCATCACTCATAATAACACGATCAGAGGAAGCCTGCGAGACCACACCTGTTGGCTCTGCTCAGAGCAAATATTGGCCTTCTCATAGAATGGAAACGATAGAGACCAGGGGTTCACATCACTTTTTTTGGTTTGGGTCTCAAGGGAGCACCTGGAGAGGCTGCTTGGTACTCAAACTTTAAGTTGTCGTCATCACTTTCCTCCTGACTGCTTTCCTCACTGTCTTCTTTTCTCTCAAACATGGTAGATGATGATGATGTTTTTATTTTATTTTTATTAACATTAATGACACAGACAACAGCTGGAATATTAGGCTGCTGTCACTTTAAGACCGAATGCATAGACCGAATATACTGCCACACATCTGGTTTCTTTCTCAACTGTTCACTTATGACAAAACTGAGAGAATACTTGCAGAGACAGCTATTTTGACATAATAAGCGCAAGTAAACATGAAAGGGGAATCAATTCGGTGTTCAAACACTGTCTCAAACGTGTCTCTCTCTCTCTCTCTCTGAGTCCCGATTTTTGCCTCTTCTTCCGCGTTTAAAATCGTTTGAATGTGTAAATTGGCAAGACAAAACATGTCCAAATGATAAACTTTCACTCTATGATGGTTAAACTTAGTAGTTAATCTGTGAATCATATGCGTACTGAACCATGGGGCCTAGTCCGTATACGGATCACGGACAATTGCGATCCGTTGCATCATCATGATTGCCAGAGAACAAGTAAACCAAGTAAACTTTACCAAGTAAACGTGTCCCTGTCCCCAAAAATGTTGGTACTCAAAAGCGCTTTCCTCCATGTTTTCTGCTGCGCTTCGTTTATTTTTACCACGCGTGTGCACCCCTGCCTTTATACCTATTTACAAATGCAGTTTTTTTGTGATTTTAGCAATGGTTTTAAATGTTAGCCCTCACATGTATTAATTTCCCCCTAAAAGAAATGCATAGAAAGAGTTGCTTGTGTGGATTTAAAATTTAATTTCCATCTTTACACCCCTAACCGTCTCTTGGGTTAAGATGGCTGTGCCGTTCTGACGGGCTACCGGAGGACCTTTCAGGCAGGTACGGACAGAGCTACGTGTGCCGCTTGTCTGTCCGTCCCCCGCTCTGCCATCTTCTCATCCTCTGATACTTTTGCTTCATATTCGTTTCCTGTCATTATCATTTTATTACGCTTCATCAGCATCTCAGAAACCATATTGTGACAAGTGTGCTTGTCTGTGGTACCACATATTTGGAGATGTAAACTTTGCTCCAAATGCTAAAGATGTTTTAAAAAATGTTGACGTCTTTGTCTGTTCTTTCATTCCGTTGGCCTTGTCAACTTGTTAAGGTTCATGCCACTGCTTTAAGGCTGGATATGAGTGTGTGTTTAAAGCTTTTTTTGTCAGAATTGCATGGAAGTTTTAGCTTGAATTTGTGAGAGACGTGTTTGATGACTGAAGTGTTGTGTTTTTGTTGTTGATAGCAGTGTTGTTCCGAAAGAATGAAGGCAGCACAACTGAAAATCCAAAATTTAATAAGGCAGAATCAAATTAACAGAACAACCAGTCTGAGACTGTAATCTAATCTGTCCATGGTGGAACATATTTACTTGCATATTTAACTATCTGTAATTTGATTGAGTGGTGATTTAGTGCTCATTGATTTAGTGATATCATGCACTAGCCAGGAATTGTGTTGTGTGTATCCTGTTACAAAACACTACATGTTACACTATGCCTGACTGTTCCCCACAGGAAGTGCTTCTATCCCACAAAGTTGGCTGCTCAGCATTTAAGTCATTGGCTGACTAACCAATGGAATTTCTGCCAAAGTATGTGGGGGAGAGGGAGCAAAAGGGCCGTAAAGACAAAAAACACATACGACTGTAAACCTTTTTGTTAAAATGATGTGCTATGTGACATTCACTTTAGCAGCTATGAACTCTAATACGCTGCATAACACTGAATGTGTTTAAGTTGGAGCTGCTCTTCTGCAAAGGAAAATTAAATAAAATATTCTGAAAATGTAATGTCTCTTAAAACAGTGGAATGATTGTCATTTAAATACCACTAGTATGTAGTTTACACTAAAGGTGCAGTAAGCGATTTCTGAACACTGTTGATATTTGAAATTAGCCCAAACAAACAAACAATTCCCTTCTTTGCTATGCCCCCAAACATGCAATGGATGTCACTATCATAGCAGAAGCGAAGCAAAATAAAGCTTCGCAAAAAAATAAAGCAAAAATGACGAACGAACGACTGACAAGGAATAGGGCTGTCAAAATTGTTTAAAAATGACGTTCGAATATTCCCTCTAAAAAACACACGAATATTCGAACTATTCGAACATCTGGTTGCGCATTTAGTCAATGACGTAATGGAGGAAGCAGCCCTAACAAGGAAGAACAAAATATGAACATACAGTATACAAGAGTTAATATTAGAAAAGCGTTCCAGTGCTGGAGAGACTTAAGCAGAAAGGCCTGAAACAGATGCTGAGGTTGTGTTGTTTCTGCTCCATATGTCTGGTGCTGGTGTACTGCTGGCGACAAACAATGACACTCAAAACCAGTGTTACTCGCGTATGGAGCAGAAACAACATCTGTTTTCAGGCCTTCCCACTTAAGTCTCTGCTGCACTGGAATGCTGTTCTAATATTAACTTCCTAAAACTCTAAAGCCTGGTTTACACGGGCCGATTTTAAAATTGTCGGCCGATTTTCCAAACCTGAGAGACCCCACACACGGCGATTAAAAAATCACGGGTCTAACAGTTTTGGTCATACAGTGTGTGGTGCGCAGCCACACGGCAAAATCAACACATCACACACGAACCAATTTGACTCCCGAGCATTCCCAGGTCAGACGGGAAATTTCGCAAAATCCCTCGAGATCAAACGTGACTTCAGAGTAAACAATCATGGCGGACGAAGAGGATGCAGTGGCGATAGTTTGTAGTTTGTTTTTAACCGAAAAAAAACGTTATCAGTTGGTCCTCCATCTCCGACGTCCACCGGACTTTCTGGTGCGCCATGCCGCCGGCTGTTTTGATTTTGTTTCCCAGTGCTTCCTCGCCACCTGGCTTTCTGATTGGCTACACGCCACAGTCCACAGGCTGCGTGCTCGTTTGTCCCCGGGGGACACCACACATGAGGAGAAATCGGGCCAAAAAAATCCAACATGTTGGATATCCCCGATTTGAGATCGGAGCGGTCCCGACGTCCTTCCGAGCAGACGAGAGCCGTCTTAACACACCACACATGGCAGGAATATCTGATCAGATTATTTTACGATAATCGGAGCATCCTTAAGATTGTCGGAAGGGGTGAATCGGGGCTAAAATCGGCCTAATTATCCTGCCGTGTGAACCAGGCTTAACCCTTCTTTTTCCAGTGATATTCCTTTGACCTTTTTTCTTTTGTAATGTCTCTCAGCCATCTCTCTTTCAACAGTCTTCAAATCTCACTCTCTCTCCTTCTCTCATCATGAGTGGACACGCCCCCTACTGCTGATTGGCTACAAGCTTATTATGGTGCTCGTTCTGATCCACTTTCTACAGCGTTTTTCAGAAATCGCTTACTGCACCTTTAATACTGCCCACCTTTGGTCTGTGATCTACTGTGCTGAAAAAGCCCTATTTTAATGTAACCAAATATTTCCTGTTTTTATATGCAATCTTAAAAACATGCTAAAATTTTACCTTTTAACAGTACAACAGCTTGTCACTGAGCAGTACCCTTAAGTTCGCCTTAGGGAAAACGTTGTACTTTATCTACCACTAAAAGGTGCAAAGTTTAGAACAGCAAGAGCATATTGGTTGGCATATGATGTTTCCAGTTATAGCATTTGTGGTTCTGAGATATATATTAATATTGATATATATATATATATATATATATATATATATATATATATATATATATATATATATTAATGTAATTTCCCCTGTGTCATTTGCAGGTAATAATGGCAGCATTAACTCCATCTCTGACCGAGGGACACAGCTGCCTGGTCACCGGGAGGTAAGATATCAGATATTTTCATCTCAGTCATATATCTACTACTGTGCTATTTTGTAATGTGGTAAATGGGTCACATTTTGAGGTTGTGGTAGTTTAAATGTGTGTGAATGTACTCACAACAAGAGGTCTCCCAACCAGGGTTATTATAGTTTTGCATTTTTCATTAGTTTTTATTTCTATTTCGTTTTGACTTTTTGTTTTCAAATTCAGTTTAGTTTTAATTAGTTTTTAAAGTGGGTTTGCTAGTTTAGTTTAGTTTTTATTTTTTGAAAATGCTTAGTTTTAGTTTAGTTTTTATTAGTTTTAGTGTTAGTTTCAGTCTTTTTTTGTAATTTGGGTTATTTGTCAGGGGCAAGATTCAAAAAAGTCAGAAAAAGTATTGTGTAATAATAAAAACATAATACAATTTTAGAAAAAAATTCATACCCCATTGAAATTCCTTTACCTCTTACAAAATCCACACGCTGTACCAAAAATCTACACATCTTCTATACAGAATTCACACCCTATACAAATACCACAGCTGTACAATTTTCACACCCTATACTAAATTTACCCTATGGGGAGAGTGGGGTGATTTGTGCCAGGGGGGAAGTAGTTCCACCCCTTGTTTCTGGAAAACCATAGAAGAAATTGGTCATGTGACCATATAATTTTGAAAAGCAATCACTTTTACTCATCCTCCAAAGAAGAGAGACACGTGGCATGAGAGTTAAGCACATTTTAGTGCAAAAAAACTGATTTTTCCCTTTCAAAGTAAAATTTCTATGATTAAGGTTTTTTGATTGTAGTGTCTGAACAATTATAGACAAGTTTGAAAACATTTCACACATGTTTTAGTGCTTTAGTAGGCTACACAATGAGTCTATACAGTTAGCATGATGTTAGCTCTTAACTGCTGGATCATGCTAGTTTTTCAAACTTGTGGGTCTGGGGTGATTTGTGCCAACGGGCCTGGGTTAAGTTGTGCCAGATCCAGACCACCTAGACCTACATACTCACAGGGGATAATCTTGAGAAGTGAGGAGATGGGCATGCCTCATCATTGTTTGACTTAGGCCTGCCTGCTATTTGTTTAATTTAGCTAACACTGATTTCAGTTTTGAGTTTGCACTATATTATTAAAGAGAAGTTTTATTCAGTTTTTAAGTGGCCTATGTCACAATAGTAAGTTTAGAAATTAGCCTAGTCACTTTATTCTTATATGTTACATAATTGACAGACAGCGCTATGTCAACAGGCATCTATTGCCAAAGCCTTTTTGCCTGAAATGAGTCACAAATATCATATATTGTGTTGCTATGGTGCTCTAAATGGTTGCTAGGGCGTAGCTTGATAGCTTCACAATGATCCTGAGAGACTGATTGGTCGTCTGAGTAAAATGAGCCCGCCCCCTTGTCTCTATGACACTGTGATCCAGAGTTATGTTCAATACAAAATCCCTATGCAATTGACCATAGTAGGAAAAACGCATGCTATGGTATTCCAGGGTGACAATATCTAAATAAACCTTAAATGAGTAATTTTGTATTGAATTTGTCTTGCTTTCATATAGCATTACAGTTCATAACATTAAAATGTTCTGTTTTACTTCAGAAATCACTGGCACAATTTACCCCAATGTATTCCCCTAAAGCAGGGGTGGGGAACGTTGATCCTGGAGGGCCATTGTCCTGCAGAGTTTAGCTCCAACCCTAATCAAACACACCTGAAGCTAATCAATGTCTTCAGGATTACTGAAGTTGCAGGCAGCCAAATGTTTTATTCAGGGTTGGAGCTAAACTCTGCAGGACAATGGCCCTCCAGGATCAACGTTCCCCACCCCTGCCCTAAAGGCACAACTTCCCCCGCACCAGGGGCAAGTTGTGCCATGAGACCACTTTTTCCCCAAAAGCTATATTTCTGAAACAATTTATTTCAGATCCAAAGTTATTGTTCTCAGGGATACACCACATCCTGAAATATATGTACATCGTTAAGTTGAAGGAATTACTGCCATGGCCTCACTTTAAAGTCACTTTGAGTAAAAACTGGCACAACTCACCCCACTTTCCCTACAGCCTACTCATCTGGATTGAAGCAGCAAATATTAAGTGTAAAAGTAAAAAAATTATATAATATTATTTAATATTTGAATCAAAGCTTATATAGTGTTTTGACATCGACAACCACAACCAAAAAGTGCATTTTACCTCAAACTTGCGACTAGTTAACTTTCTAAAAAAGGCGCAATCGCTTCTCGGGTCGACATTAACACACTGACAAAATTATATTCAGAATTTAAAATATTTTGATACCAAAATACTTTTTAATGTGTGATTGTAAGGTGTTCACGAGATAGAGATACTAACCTTTAGCGAACTTGCTTTCAACGTCGAACGAACACTCGTTCTCATGGAGACGCGGTGTGCACGGAGGGGAGGGGCTGTGTATGTGTGTGTGTGTGTGTGTGTGTGTGTGTGTTTGTGTGCGCGCGCGCATGTGAGAGACGCATGAGTGACAGAGACGGAGGGAGAGCAGGGAAAGGAAATGCAGCTGAACGAATACGCTGCGTGTTTTAAAAAGCGTTAAAAAATGAAATACCTTGACAAAGACGAAAACTAAGGACATTTACTCTATAATTTTATTTTATTTTAGTTAGTTTTGCCAAACACACATTACAGTTTTAGTTAGTTATCGTTTTTTTGTAATGCCTCGTTTTTATTTTTATTTCAGTTAACGACAATGTTTTTTCCCACCTAGTTTTCGTTTTTTCGTTAGTTTTCGTTAACGATTATAACCTTGCTCCCAACTGCCATAAACATCTCTGTTTTAAACATTTATGTTGGGCCAATTTGAACTTGTAAATAAGTACAGCTCTTGAAGACAGGTCAAAGGGATTTGGGAGTTCTCTCATTAATACACTTTTATAATGTCCACCAAACGCAATATACAACGATTCACACTCTTTATCATAAAAGAATTTGTGAACAAAAAATGACATTTATGATTTAAGGATTTTTAAAAACCATTTTGATTTAGACTGTTTTGAAAAGAACCAACTCTAAAGAACAATTCGCCCACAAATCAAACTCTATTATGGCATGCAAAATGGGTTTTACTATATATAAGGAATATTTAGATTAGAAAAAAACTATTCAATTGACGTTTCCATGATTTTAAAGATTGCATTAATTAATTTAATTGCAATAATGACTTTTCTTGGCCTGGGAACACATTTTTTTAAATGTCCTGGTATTTTGATGACTTAAGCAACCCTGAAGATATTCAAATTCTCACACGTTTAGAAAATTCTTATGTTTATTATACAGAAGGAGATTCTGGTTGTTCCTGAGATGGACATTGGACCTTTTAGTATATCTTTCCACTGCATTAAAAATATAAAAGTACTTCAGTCTTAAGCATTGATTTTGGCAATAATAAGCTATGTAAGCAGCAAGCATCAATAGATTATGCATTTGCTTTCTTTCTCTTGCTGGTGCACTTTGCTAATGATAATTTCCACATCTTAGTGCAGTCAGCAATAAAGGAGTGGTTTGGCAAGCCAAGTGGGTGTTCATATCAAGGCCAAGTAGATGAGGAAGCACTAGTCCCATTAGTCCAACAGAGCTGTTGAAGTGTTAAAACAGTGACAAATCATTGCTTGTGTTCAAATTCAGATACTGAATTACTCACCCTTGTGTTACCAGTTTAGTGAGGGGGCATCTAGAACTGAAACTGTAGCTCTGCTTTTTAGTGAATAATGAAGTATTACAATGATCATGTGATTGTGATCTCAGTCCCTGAACAGTATAAACCAGTTCATCACAGGAGAGTCTCCAGGCCAAGGCATGTTTCCCCCAGTTCTCTGCAGTGAGGGGGAGTGACCTACTCTTATCAGAGGTCTCTGTGTGAGAGAGTGTGCAGCTTGCTGTATGGAAGTAAAATAATGTCAAATGTTTTTGAAACAAAAAGCCTGTTGAATTGCACTTCTTGAAAAAAAATAGGCATTGCATTAACCATGCTTGCATTTTAATGCATTGTATTTTTAGGGCTTGCATTTTTATGGGCTGAAATTCAACATGGTTGAATATTTAAGCTGTGAATATTTCAATTAAAAACATTTCAAACACATTTTCATTATTAAAAATTCAATAATCCATATTCACCTTTCATATTTCACTTCCAAAATATTCAAACTGTTTAAAAATACAACCTATAATATTCAACAGGCAATTTTCGGTCCATTTTATTTCGCTTTGAAAATTCGCTTCCACAAATTCGGTGGTTCAAATTCGACAGAAAATATTACGTTGACATCCATGAACTGCAGGAAGAGCAGTAGATTACCGAGCGTACTCTCCATCTGCTGTTAGTCGGCTTCACCAGCAGGTGGTGCAAAAGCTCGTGTTGTTGACGAAGACAGTGCAACAGTTAGAGCAAGCCATTCATTCATAAAACTCATCAATGCAAGTGTATTTGTGATTATTATGACGGCGGTTTTATGTTAAATTCAGTGTCTTCACAGTTACTTTCCCTGTGTAGCCTACAAGCATCTTTCTCTACCGTTAACAAGATTATAATGTTATTCCCCGATGCGGATATACAGATCCAATATTACATTTTTGAGGTTGACATATATTTCTCTTGGTTGTTTAGTTGCCTTAACTTTATATTGTGGCGATGTGCTGCATGCAAGCTATTAGGGTTTCCCTCAATACTTAAGGATTCACCAGCTGGACATATAAAACGCTTAACGTATAGCTTAATGGACTAATTACAGTGATATAAAAGACCAAACTCGTTTAATGCTGAGCGTTTCCCAGTGATAGACTGGCATAAAGTTGGCTTGACGTTGGACATTCGCACATTTAGGGACCGTCTCTAAAGTGTAGGCTATACGACTTTGGTATACACGTTTCTAACTTCAATAGCATTTGAATAGAACAACTTACAGTCATAAAACCAACTATAAAGTGTTCATGTAGTGTCAGGCATAATGCGCACCCTTTGGATTTTTTTATATTTATTCAATTAAAGTTTGCTATTGAAGTTAGAAACGTGTATGCTAGTGTTTTATGCAACTTTTGAGACGGTCCCTAAATGTGCGAATGTCCAATGTCAAGCCAATTTTACATTTATTAGGCTACATTTAGTCATTTATTTAGCAGACGCTTTTATCCAAAGCGATTTACAGTTAAACTAACAATAGGAGGACAGCAATATGCAAGTGCTATGACTCTTCCCAGTTTAAGCTAATGCAATACACGTAGGCATAGCCTATACTATACTATACTATACTGTAGAGAGAAGAGAAGAGAAGAGAAGAGAAGAGAAGAGAAGAGAAGAGAAGAGAAGAGAGAAAGTGTTAGTATTGATCAAGTGTTGATTTTATGCCAGTATATCACAAAACGCTCTGCATGAAACTTTGCGCGTTACGTTCATATTCTTAGTCCATCGAGCCTATATAGTAGCCTACAGCCTACATCCCCAATAAGATGCTTGTAGGCTACACAGGGAAAGTAACTGTGAAGACACTGAATTTGACATAAAACCGCCGTCATAATAATCACAAATACACTTGCATTGCTGTTAAATGAGTTTTATGAATGAATGGCTTGCTCTAACTGTTGCTCTGTCTTCGTCAACAACACGAGCTTTTGCACCACCTGCTGGTGAAGCCGACTAACAGCAGATGGAGAGTACGCTCGGTAATCTACTGCTCTTCCTGCAGTTCATGGATGTCAACGTAATATTTTCTGTCGAATTTGAACCACCGAATTTGTGGAAGCGAATTTTCAAAGCGAAATAAAATGGACCGAAAATTGCCTGTTGAATATTATAGGTTGTATTTTTAAACAGTTTGAGTATTTTGGAAGTGAAATATGAAAGGTGAATATGGATTATTGCATTTTTAATAATGAAAATGTGTTTGAAATGTTTTTAATTGAAATATTCACAGCTTAAATATTCAACCATGTTGAATTTCAGCCCATAAAAATGCAAGCCCTAAAAATACAATGCATTAAAATGCAAGCATGGTTAATGCAATGCCTATTTTTTTTCAAGAAGTGCAATTCAACAGGCTTTTTGTTTCAAAAACATTTGACATTATTTTACTTCCATATTGCTGTTTCCATTTGCTAGCACTACTTTGGACATTACCTCTCTGTGACATACCACCATTGGAGCACTTTATGAAAATTATGAAAGCTCGAACTGAGGTATGGACGCGATGGAAACAACAATTAAATTACACTTCAAATCATTTTTTTTCCAAAGATGTTTTCTGTCATTTTAGGTCATTTTCATCACGCTGATGTAAGTTTAAGTGTTGTTTTTTTTCTTTTCTTTTAAATAAGTCCGGTCTTAGTTGGTCTTGATGCTATAAAAATGGGAATGTGACGTCATGATTGACAGCTTCTCTAAACGAAGTAGTGCACTGAAGCACCAACAGACTTGGGGATTTTCGGGAGGAGATTGGAGCTTCAACTTTAATTTCTACATGTCCATAACTGTTTATTTCACACTGACATAATGAGTTGTTCTGAAGTAAGCTGTACTAACTAGGGCTGCACGATACTGGGAAAATATGCGATATTGTTGTTGAGTATTGCAATAACGATATTTCTTGCGATATAACATTTCCCTAGAGAAATGCTATTTTTTTTTAAGTTTTTTTTTTTTTTATCATTTATATATGTAATGATCATACTAAAATAAACAGGTAGACTAATAGATATTCTTCTGAGTTTGTTCATAAGGAGTTAACGTCAGTGTTCGAATTGAGGGGGGGCTGGGGGGTCCGGGACCCCCCATAAGCATCAAGGGACCCCCCATAAGGCCCAAAAAAATGACCTCGGGGGTCCCCTGGTTTTTCATTAAAACTAAAATAATAGAAACATAATTTATTAGGTTATATATATATATATATATATATATATATATATATATATATATATATATATATATATATATATATATATATTTTTTTTTTTTATCAAAGTATTGCGCTACCGCTCCCATTAGAAATTCAAATTAGATTTGCGTCTGAAAAGACGCTCAAATTTATAAACTGATACATTTTATTGATCGTGCCATTTATACGCAAAAAAATAAGTTATTTTTTTTTTTTGCGTGTAAATGTTACGCACTGCAAACCCCTTGGGTAGGATTAGGGGTGTGGAGTACGTGTGTATTACACGCCATAAAGTGCGTATCATATGCACGCAAAAACTATTTTTGGCGAATAAATGGTACGAGAAAAAAAATTTGTGCTATAGATAAGCACTTTCACGAGAGTCTGGCAGATCCTCATTTTCACCTCACGATGACGGTAAGATAATATTTCTTTCTTTTATGATTGTTTGGTAATTTACAGATCTGAATAGAATTTCGACATTAACGCTTGTCCGGGACACGTGGGACAAGTGAAAGAGAATTGTACTTGCCCAACCGGACAAATGCCCTGATTAAAACAATTTTCAATATCAAAAAAATAAAATAATAAATAACGTACTCAGTTCCCTGAGAGTAGGGAAAGAGTATAGAGAGTAAAAATTAGGGAAAGAAATGCCCTTTATAAAGCTAAAAAAATTATTCTGATAAGAGTGTTTTCCAACAGTGATGTAATGAAACATTGACAATTTAAGTTTGAAGGGAGTAAAGTCTCTGTTTAGGCTGGAAATGTAATTTTGACAAAAGAAGAACTTTTATTTTAAATAAATCTTAATTTTAAATCAGCCTACTTCAGTGTGATATTTGATCATATCATCAAGCTTAACTCTGAGAATTTGAATAAATGTGATGATCAGATGCAGATATCTAAATCAGAGAATATCATATAGGTTCGCGGGAGGTTGGCGGGTGGATTATTTATTTTTAACAGCAGATTCGGGGGACTCAAAGTGCACCAGATTAATGAATTTATCTTTAAAATGTACAAAATTTTCTTGCCCCCCCGGACCCCCCTAGAGGTACCGAGCTCAAACCACAAAAATACTGTGGGAAACACAGTAAGCTATATGATGGTCTACGAAAAATACACATATCTTATTAAAATACATGATCGGGATTTTAGCACCTACGCCTGAGTTAAAGGGATACTTCACCTCTGGGAAGATGAATGTGTATTTAAAATAGGTCATTTAAGTAGAAGAAATGTGGAGAAATTTTTGAATTTGGAGCTTTCTAGACTGAGAAAAGCCAGAAAATGTATTTTTGGCTTATGTGGATGAAAGACAACAACTCCCAGAATGCACTTGCTTCGCTGCCTTAGGAGGCCACGCCTACCGGTTAGAGAGCACAGTTGAAAACAACAAGGCTAGCCTAAGTAAGTGATGAGTTTGCCAGGGATTTAGAGACCCAAAATGTCCGGGATTCGGCTTTTGTGTTCTACAGTCGCCATTCATCATGTTTACTGTGGCGAGCAGGACGAGGCTGACGGCCGCGGGAGAACGGCGCGAGGCCGATGGCGTCATTACTGAGACGCGCCGGGTCTCGCATCTCTCACGGAGGAGTGGAAATTTTCTTAGCAAGGGTAAAACGCACATCAACCGATCACTTGTTTAGCGTTCATGTAAACACTACAGTCAGATTCACCGATCGGAATGAATTCAGTTAGATTGAAACGAGAGGTGTGCATGTAAACAATGAATGGCGACCCGCAGAACGCAAAAGCCGAATCCCGGACATTTTTAACAGTCTCGCCCGCCGGACAAGTCCGGGAAAAGGAAGATGGTAACCCCTACTTACTCAGCTTTCTCCTATTATTCAGCTTTCTCCACAGAACAAGAGCATGCTAGCTTAGCTTCCAAAGAAAGACGGCTGATACTGTGTACATTCTGTGAGTGAGATCCCTCCCTGTATGGGCGGGTTGTAAACATGCGGAACAACACCATCTACTGGCTGTAGTCTTTAGCCTCTGGACAGAAAATCCTCCGATGACGCAAAATGACGATTTTTGCGTCATCGGAGGATTTTTTCCAGACAAAAAATACATAAATCTCTCCTCTCAGGGGGATATGAGGGTGGAAAGCATGGTAATTCGAAAATACTACAGGTTTTCTACTAATACAAAGCTTAATGCTAAATCCTGAAGTAACCCTTTAATGCTCAGCTGCAAAAACATGTTCTGAAACACTAAAAGTTAAGTAAATGAAATTATAGTATTATATGAAATAAATAAATGAAAATATGTATATTATCATGTTTTTTTTTTTGTTGTTGTTGTTGTTGTTTTTTTTTTGGGGGGGGGGACCCCCCAAGAGCTTTGACACAATTCGAACACTGGTTAACGTTACACATGCAACACTTTGATTAATGGTTGTCTGTGAGACTCTGTTATTGTTACTTGGCATTTCGTTAGTAGTTTTGGTAGATTTGGGCTTACACTTTTTGAAGTGTTCATATAGCTCCCTGAGATAGCGTTCCAGATGACTGTGGAGATTAGTTTCCTCTCGACGTGGCCAAAATTTTTCGGCACGACTTAGTGACACCGTCACTTAAGTTATGTTCACAAATCGCGTTTTTTGCGCGTGCAAATTCGTTATTTCAAATGCAGGCGCGCGGTAAGCAAAATGGAAGCACATTTTTCCAGGCCCGCCTATTCCGCGACGAGATGAGAACATCTAAACTTTTCAGAATTCCACAAGCTCACGCAGGTCATGGTTGCATAGCAACGACAGACGCAAGCGCTTGTGGAAAGAAGGAGATAGTGGCGCGGCCGCGCTTTCCATGCATTTTTAGCATAGACTGTGATTTTTAGACGCGATATGTGAACGGCCCCTTTCACAGTACCTGCATTTATGACACGTCTTCTCTATTGAAGCCAAAATATTGCCATATTTCAGACGTACAGCTCTCTTTAGGCACAGGTTCTTCGCTGTTGTCATTTTCCTCGCTTGTCTCATTATTCTCTCAACAGACATTTACATCGATAGTCTGGCGTTATAATTTATTTGCTTTTGGTGTACTGTGGAGTGGGTAAAACTGTTTTTAATGGCAGGCTAACGTGCACCGTTGACTCGCGCTAGCCTAGCATAGGCGAACTATCCAAAAGTAAGGACTGGATGAATTTTTTTGAAAACTGTCTCCACTGATGAATAACAACCAGGCTCACTTGAAAATGAGGTCCGATGTCGAAAATCCTGAACCACCCCTTTAAATAATAAAGTGCAGATATTTCAGATATAATGTGAAACTCCATGCATGGAGTTTCACATTATGCTCCTAGATGTCCTTGAGAATTCCTGGAGCTTAAATGATTTTGTTGATTTGTTGTTGCTTTATAGATTGCTTGGAAGTATTCGGTTGTCATTTTGTCATCAATAGTGATCCATAACCCTCCATGTCATTTCCTAAAGGAGCAGCGTACAAAGGTCCCATCTGACCAGTAATGCTGATTAACAAAGTACCTGTTTGAAAATAAGTGCTCCTGTCAGCTCTCTCACATTTAATTAGTGGTCCGCAATAACATGCCTTCACATATGGCACATTGGCATTGCCTTGACTTATTTAGTTTAATGACTTTCCCTGGTTCGGTCACTGACTGGCCTTTTTTAGACGGACGTTCCAAGCAGGCAAACATTTTTGTGACTGATCTGTTTTGGCTTGTTTTACTGTCTGGAGCGGCATATTTGTAGGGACAGCTGCTATTTCCTCCTCCTCTGTCCCTGTGGGATTTGTATGCATGATGTAGAAGATAGAGTATACAGTATGTTTCTCAATTGTAATTTGAGTATACAGTATGTTTCTCAATCAATTTAATTAATTGTAATTGTGAATCTCCTTAGGTTTTATTATACCCCATTTGCACAACTGTATTAATGTCAGTGGTTTTGGTATTGGTATTTTGGTTTTGTGTCTGGGATGGCTGGGGTGTTTGTTTGGTTGTTTTTATCATTTTTGCATTTGCATTTTTTGCTTAAAATATTTACAAGAAGGTACCATAATATTAGCATATTTTTTATTGACTTGTGTCTGGATTAAAACCTTGGCATTGTTTGAAATGTCTTGGTATATGAGATAAATACTAGGACATCAATAAAGTAATTATTCAATAATCATCAATAGGTAAAAAATACCAAAGGAATTATCATCTGATACAATCACTGTATCATGGCATCATCACAATTTTATAAGAGAAGATGGACTACAAATTTGTCACTTGATGTGTTCTTTTAAGTTCATATTTTTACATAATTGTCTTTTTACATATTGTCTTTTTGTACAAAAATTTGTACCCAGAAGTGACTTAAACCTAGCCTGACTTCGTCATACTCATATTCTAGTCAGAATGTGAGTCTGATACCGCTCCATAGAGATTTGATTATGGGGCGTGTCTCAACCGAACTAGGAAAAAAAAAACCTCTGCACTCAATTGGATAGACCTACAACCAATCAGAGCAACGGAGTAAATGACGCATGTCCTTCATTCATATTTTCAACCAACAAAATGTCGCGGGCGCGGCTCTCTGTTCCTCTTTTAAAATGAATGCGCTGTCGATATCTTCTATAACAGACGCGATGGCGGAATCTACACATGATGTTTCATAAACAAAGTTCGGGAGGAGCACGTACAAATAATCAATCCAATATCAACTTATCATCAAACAATACCATGTCTAACGTTACCGAGGAAGCATATTCACTCTGTCAACTTACCTAACACTCCTTGACAGTTTTTCAGCATCCCTCCACCACCCCGAATCCTCACTCTTGTCTTGTTCTCTCACAACCAGGAACACGGGGGGAGTATGGCTACCGAGCCCACAGCCCTCTCCTCGGACAGAACGTCATATACGCATTTATTCTATCTTACTTATTTGTGTGAACTCGTGACATCTCATATAGCCTACGCATTTATTCTATCTGACTTATTTGTAAATGTGAACTCGTGAAATCTCAATTCTCCAGCTGCAGTCATCTTTGTTGTAAACTAATTCAAATCAAGCGCTCTTTGGTGACGTGAGTGATTACGTAACCGCAGACCATCTGTCCATCATCGATTAAAGCCCGCCCTGGCAATTTGATTGGCTCGGCCTTCTAGGAGCCGAGCATAATTACTCCTCAATGGATCGAGTCCAGACCGAACTTCCCGACCAAAAAATATTGTGGGCGGGGTTCGGGCTGGCACCCAGGCTAACTTAAACCTGGAAAAAAACTATTTTGTTGACATCCTCATCTGAAAAATGGTACAAAATGAAAATATATTATTATTATTATTATTATTATTTAAAATGTATATATATATATATATATATATATATATATATATATATATATATATATATATATATTTTTTTTTTTATTATATATTTATATATATATATATAATAGAGGTCTATGGAACGTCACCATTTAGATAGCTAAGCCAGTGTGTGTGGGTGTGTGTGTTGATCTTACACTCTACATGTCTGCAGAAGTAACAGCTCTCTTCATACGGTACCTGTGATTTTCTCAGCACATCTTGCTGCAGCTCTTCCTGGAGCCTCTCATGCTGTCATGATACTATTTCTGCTGTGTTAGTAGGATGATGTTTTACTCGGCAGTAAATTTCTGCTCTCTCTACCCTGAGCACTAAAGTGATTTATGCGGTATGTTGAGCATCACCTCTACTGATGTAACGGGTCTGTTGGGGTTTTGTCAACTAAAAAAATAAGTATAGTTAATAGAAATCACTTGCGTCATGACACATTTGTTTATTGTGACAGGAGGCAACTCTGAAAGGCTGTATGGTCATGTACTGTAGTTGTGTATAAGTGGGAATGATGTTGATATGAATCTTCTGAATGTTTCTTTTTTAGATAGACAAGTTTGAGGAGAACAGGGACTCTGTGTACTTCAAGGATGGTGTACGGCGCATCGACTTCGTCCTGTCCTACGTTGACGACAAGGATGGAGATAAAAAAGCGGTATGCTTATATTATTAACAACACACTTCAAAGACAAGACAGTCACTGATTAGTCCTTTCTGTTAATTCATTCAAAGATGCATTTAAAATGCAATTCACACATACTATTACTTGAATATACTTCCTATATGATTGGTTTTAAAGCAGAAATAAGGTTGCAAAATGTTACGCAAATCCCAAAAAACTTATATTAAAGGTGCTCTAAGCGATGTCACGCGTTATTTAGGCCAAAACTTTTTTGTCACATACAGCAAACATCTCCTCACCATCCGCTAGCTGCCTGTCCCCTGAACACACTTTAAAAAAACACTGTCTCTATAGACAGCCCAGGCTCCACAAATGGCAAGAAAAACAAACTGGGCTAACCCGCACCACGAAACATAACAAACTGTTACAGCCTATAACCGACAAGAAGGATTTGGGGGTGGGGTTTGGAGGGTTAGTGTGTAAAAAATAAAAAATATAAATAAATAAATAAATAAATAAATAAATAAATAAATAAATAAATATATATATATATATAATGTATATATAAATATTTAGAACATTATTGAAAATAATGATGTTTACACTCACATATTCGAGGTGTTAGAAAATCACAGATTTGCTCATGCACAGATTTTCTGCACCCCTCATTAATTGTTTGTTTTCCACAGTCCTGATCTCTGTCATGCATAAAATTCTGGTATTGCTCCATCATCTGTAATTACTATTGATGCAGGAATTCTAATTAGTGTGCGTTTGCTCCAAAATGTTCTGTACTTGGCCTTGTTAAGCAATCAAACAATGGCTGAAGCTTAATATTGCTCACTATGTACAAAAATAGTGTGATGGGGACCTGTACGTAGGCGTGCAGTGGTGGTGAGATGGGGTGAGATGTCTGCTGGGTCATAAGGCACAGTGAGAAACAGTGAGTCAGAGTCAGATAGAAGCTGTTGCACAATAAACTGAATGACAAACAGTGATTGCATAAAATGAGAGCAGGGGGTCAGACCCTTCATTCAGTTCAATCGCTGAGAACACTGAAGGGTTTGCTGGTGAACCGGTTTGATCCTCTGTTTTCTCCTGTATGCAGAGGTTGATGCACGGTCAGGCTCTCTGCTTAATGAAGGTCATATCCCTTGAGTCACCCATTTGAGGTGGTGTTCCATAAGATAAGATATGGTAACTATAGGTCACCGGTGCTCGTGGGAAATACGAGTTTTCTCTAAAGACGTAGTCCAAAGCTTGTTTACAACCCTCTGGGGCCGGTTTCACAAAGCTATTTTAGACCGGTCTATAGTGTTAGACAAGTCTAAAATTTGCTCATAGACTAGTCTAATACAAGTTAGACTGTTTCACAAAAATAAAGACTGACTTAATTTAGACCAAAAAAATTAGACACCTTACCCCCAGTCTAACTTAGGTCTAAGACTCCGTTACCTTGGCAACCAGCAGTAACAATCAGTTACATTACAAACAGCCAAAAGAAAAGGGAAAATGGCTCATAATTGAAACATTTCTTCTTGTTACTACATTCTCCGCTAAATTTGCCAAGTAAAATGTCCTTGTAACTGTTATAGTCCTCCAACAAACACATATTTTCCACTGGGGTAAACTGCACTGAGCGGTTGAATGCGCTTACTCGATCCGCCATGTTTTTTGTTTTGAAAAGTGTCTTATTTTACCCAGAATGCATTGCAGTGTAGTCCTACTTAAGATAGTCAGAGTCTTAAGTGCTTTGTGCAACGGTCTGATTTAGATGTCTATCTAAAGTCTGACTATCTACTATATCTAAGCCATAGTCAAAGTCTATCTTTGTGAAACTGGCCCCAGGACTTTAAATATCACATATAAAATAGCCTCATATACAACGCTGAATCAATCAATGACTTAAAACTAATGATAAAAAGAGAAAGAGACCATGAATGATATAGTACAATGATAAAGTTGAAAGAAACTGATGTTTTTGTGTGGCCTTTCTTCCAGGAGAGAAGAAGAGAGTTTGAAGCCAACTTGGAGAAGTCTGGTCTTGAGCTGGAGACTGAAGATAAATCGGTGAGGTTCTGAGCCTCAGATGCCCCCTCATGGTTATACTTCTATTATGGATCTTTTATTTTATTATTTAAAAAAATATATTTTATGCATTTATTTTATTTATATATATGAGCAATATCACACGAGTAGCCGTGCGATATGGCTGTAGGCTATATCAGCACGGTTGTGATTCGGCCGTAGGTAATCACAGCGTGCTGATATACAGCCATACCTCACGGCTACTCATGTGATATTGCGTTTATACAACAGTTCGACGGCACACAAGAGTAAACAAATAAAAAACCACAATGGAGTGTCATTAAAACGTGTCTTTAAGTGTCTTCCTCTTTTGTGCAAAACTACTTCCTTCTGCCACGGATTCAAATCTCAGTTTGACAGTTGAGCTTGAGGTATTATGTAGAGTACAGTATGGTATTTTGAGAGAGAGATCGACTAAAAAGAGTGTATTACCTGCATCTGATATAGCATTCATTCTTCAGGTCGATGTCCATAATATTATATCCAAAAATGACCGCTGAGGAAAGCGAGATGTTCGTCATTGTCCTTCCCATGACAGCACTGAAACAACTTCCTTGTTCTGGCTCACACATAAAGACTGTCTAATGGCGTAATAATGTAACTTTCATTCAAGTCCATACCACGATCCTTTCTCAATACCAAATACGGCATATTATTTATATAAGATATAATGTATTGAACAAAAATATTTAAATTAACAACAATAGCCATTATAAAAGACTATAGGAAATAAGCACAAGCAAACAATTCACTCAAACGTACAAGCAGCACTCTAGTACAGGATTTAAGTGAAATATAGCCTAAATATAGAGTTATGAAACTTAATTTTCCCCTTAACCAAAAACGATTTGCTCTGGAACAAGTAATAGATTAATAAGACCAAAGATTGCCCGTTTGATATACCCCAAATTAATTATATCTTTTTTTTAAAAATATTATAAATTCCCGAAGGACTGGCCGATATTACGTTGTTCTCTGCGGGAACATGAGCACTGATCGGCCGCTGACGGCCTGGAGCTCACATCTGTGAAAGCGTCTCGACAGATTGTAAAATAGGCACTATGATTACATATTTGAGGTCTAAATAACCACATTCTTGCCTAAAAATGTTTTTTTTTTAAATACGGTGGATTTGCTCGACCGCCATGACAGTCGCCGCAAGCGGAGTGATACAAACGGTTAAACGGTCAGAGTGCTGTTACTGTGTGAATATAGCGCTGCTGGAAAAGGCTCTCAGCCAATCAGATTCGAGAACCAGAAAGAACTGTTATATAATAATTTATCTCCTATATCAAAGCACAGACCTTTATCTTGTTTTTACTGCTTTATATATATAAAAAAATATTGTGCATTTATTATTCTCCGATTTTATTTTATTGTATTTTTTATGTTATTTTATTATATTTATTATTAAAGGTCTATAAGCTTAGACCTTTCTCTTGTTTTTTAAAGCTTTATTTAAACTATTAAAATTGCAATTCATGTATTACTTCAAGGTGTCTTTTGATGTGATTTTGTACAAATGCTTTTTTGTTATGCATACAGATACCTTGTTACGCATTTTCCAATATAACACTTCCCCTCTCAAAAAAATCTCCCCCTGTAGGAGTCAGATGATCGTAAGACATATTATCTGAAGATCCACGCTCCATGGGAGGTGTTGGCCACCTATGCGGATGTGCTAAAGATCAAAGTGCCCTTTAAAGCGAGCGATATTCCCAAAGCTCGAGAAGTTCCTCTGGAGTGGCTCACTCACCCTTTCCGGCTTCCAGACGGCATCATGAGGCCAGAGCCGGACTACTTCACTGCACCTTTTGACAAGAGCAAGGTTGACTTCTTCCTCATTGATGATAAGGACACGTTTTTTCCTCCCTCCACACGCAACAGGATCGTGTACTACATCCTGACCCGCTGCCCTTACTACAAGGAAGACCGTAAAGAGAAAGATAAGACGGGAATCAAACGACTGCTGAACAACGGCACCTACACCTCAGCTTATCCCCTTCATGACGTGAGTGTGAGATTTATGCACTTTTGCATTTTTGTGCTGTGACTTGTTTGCAATTTAGTATAGCTCCATTTAGAGCTCCATTCATTTTAATGTTATCTAGCAGAAGTTGTTTGTACATTCCAGTGGATTTTTAATACATAATCAATAATAATAAAAATAGAATATTATTATTAGTATTAGTAGTAGTAGTAGTAGTAGTAACAACAATGATGCTATATTGTATTAAACCAAAGAAAACTACAAAGTTAAAGGGATCATGAATTGAGAAATTTTCCTTGATCTTTTGACATATAAGAGGTATTACTATAAAAATATCCAGTCAATTTCTGAACTTCCTCGTAATTCCAAAAACAGCTTTTACTGAAACCAAGCTGGCAAAACGACTCGTTGAGTTTTGTCACATTATGACAATGCAATGAAAGACCGCCTCTGCAGAAGAATAATGACTACTTCTACATCATTGCCTCTTTAGCCCCGCCCACTGATTCACACGTCATGTTGTCATGTCAAGTAAATACGAAACAGACGCAAACACAGGATTACTGCTCCAGCAACAAAACGATGCCTCTGAGGATTTTGAAGTGTCAAGTTTTGGAAACTTGAATGAACTTTAATTTTAAGTTCCCATCAGATCGCGTCAGTAAGACACGGTTCGTTTGTTCACTTAATTTTTACTACGGATTCATTTTTAAACAAGGCACAGTGCGACACAGGCTTTTCAGTAGGGCTGGAACGACGCGTCGACGTAATCGATTACTTTAATTAGTCGATTTGCGTGGAATGCGTCGCTTCGTCGTGCTGTTTATGTTCCCCAATGATGGCGGCTCCCGGGCATTCTGAAAATTAGCCATTATTACAAAAAAATCAAGCCTAATCTAAAGTGTGGAAAGTCTGGAAATGTTTTAAACGGGCGAAGCTGCGAGACGTGCGGCTCAAAAGTACTCTCTGCAACCGGTTACAAAGCATTGAACACTGTTGTTGGTTATTTAAAATATCTAATGGATGAACTTGCGCCTCGATTGGACTCATTTATTTAATTACGTGCTGTCGATCATGGTAAAACTTCACGGTTTTATGGACACCGCCATGTTTGACAATTTTGCTACGGTTAGTTAGAATGCGGTTGTGAACAATGAATGAACAAAACATTTTAGGATTCACATTTGTAAGCAGTTGCTGCTGTAAATCCCAAAAAGTGACTGTGAACTCAGCCATAGTAAAACACCTTTCCTAATTAGGCCTACGCTGCATAAACCTTATCTTTTGTGATAAATAATATCATTTGGTAAAAGGTCATACATAGATTAGTTGCGGTTATTATTTATTTGTAAATTATTGGTTATTATTTATCAGTAAATTAATCAATGGATTAATCAACTAGGCTATTCAGAAAAAAGCAAAAGATCGTTAAATTATTCGATTAATCGAGAAAAATAATCGTTTGTTCCAGCCCTACTTTTCAGAGAGACTGAAAATAAAAGATGATGCAGTGATGACTAAATTGGATCCGACAGTAATGTCGCAACACACAAATGTGAGTAACAGTGTTTTTACCATGTGTCACTATTTCTTTGTCTGATACAGATAGTTTGTACCAAGTATTTATACTGTAGCATTGCAGTCAAACTAAATAGTTGCCTCCAAGGATGCAAGGGAGACAGTGCCTCCACAAAAAATAGGATGAGAAAATAATCCATATTACAAAAATAAAACAACACAAATATTACAAAATGTGACATTAAAAAGTGTACAAGTCACTCGTTTTTCTAAAGTAACACTGTCCAACAGCGACACCCCCAGGTGAAGATACAGCGGGACGCAGCATCTCTCTTGCCTCCCCTGAGCCCATTGAGTTTTAACAGATCCCGTCAAGTGTGCGGTGGGTTTAGTGCGGGGTAATTGAGAATGAATAAGGGAAAGTCATGTGAGAGGAGGCAATGCCCCATCGCGCTATGATTGGATATGATTGGGTTATGCGATAAACCCCCCCTCTGTGCGTCAGTCTGAATGAACTAAATGATGGCGTTAATCGGAAGACTAATTAAGTAAAGGGTTAGTAAACAAAAGTAAGTAAACAACACAGCCACTTAGATATCACTGCTTTGTCACATCAAAATCAATCTTGAAATGGCCTGAAAACATGATGAAAGGATTTTTAATGAGCAATCAGCTTGTGGAAATTAAAGATACAGCATCGTGTCTGTGACAGACAGTGTTTAATGAGCATCACTGATGATCTGAAAATAAGTTGACTTAAAAAGAACAGCTGAACATTAAATACACAAATAAAATAAATTGTTTAAATATTACCTTTAGTTATTATTTTGGAATAAATGCGACATCATCTCTTTTGTCATCAGTAAGTAATTACAACATAAATGTACACGTTTTTCACTTTATCGAAAAGGATGAACTATGAATGGCCTGTAAGAACGACAGTGCAACAAACGATATGGTACATTCATTCATAATTCCATTTACATGAAACACCATAAGTCATACTTTGTCAACAATAACTGTGGTAACTCCAAGTACTTAAACTTTATTTTCCACAACCAAGACTTATAAAGCATGCGTAATATGCATACATTTTTCACATTGAAACAATTTTCGAAACAATTCCAGATGTAATGGCGGGATGTTGAAAATTATTTTAATATGCAAAACTGTTACCCAATCATAGCAGTGGGCGTTTACTTCCAAGTCTTGAATTTTGAATTTTGTACTGTTTTAAAGAGAGAGTCAAAAACAAGAGAGTAAATAACGTATTACTTCTGAATCAGGATGGGTTTTTTTATGTAAAAATCTTGATAACATTATAAGTGGACCTCAGAGAACATTTAAAAAAATAAAATAAAGTTCATGAACCCTTTAAAAGTTTGTGTATATCTTTGGTTAACATCTATCTGCTGTTTGCTCCTCAGTGTCGGTATTGGAAGAAAGCACAAGACATGCAGTGTGAGAGTGAAAGGTATCACCTGTACAGGCACTGGGCTGGATTCCTCTGCTTCTACAAGGAGCAGCCACTCAATCTGATCAAGTGAGGACACTGCAGACATGACATCTGAACAAGAGTGCAATAACCATATCTGCAGCAGACAGTTAGATGCTTTATCATTAGACTGCTGCAAGAGTACAACTTAGTGAGGCAAAGCTTCTCACTTTTTTTGCAGCAGCAGCAGCAGCATATCAAAGAAGCATTACATTTCCTGTTTGTATTTTGTCATAGGAAATACTATGGTGAGAAGATTGGTATCTACTTTGCCTGGCTGGGCTTTTACACGGAAATGCTGTTTTTTGCTGCAGTCATGGGTGTGATCTGTTTTGTGTATGGTGTGCTCAGTTACGACGACAACATCACAAGGTTAGTGGCACTGACAGGATATATAGGTCATATTATGAACACACATCTTTACCTCAGCCTCCTGAGTCCCATACTGTGTGGTTACATGCATTTTTTGTTGCCCTTTTAACTGTTAAAACTAAGGCTTCAGGAGCTTGTTTTGTTTCTTAATTATTGTGTACAGTCAGTGTGTTTTTGCAGTTGCACACTAAATGTTGTTATATTGAATAAGATGCAATATCTGTATTCTTTTGTAGACCATAACCTCTGATAGTAGGTATATACTTTCAGTCTAATGTTTCTCATTGTCTAAAGAACGTTTTATCAAATAGCATCAAAACTTGAAAATGAAAAAGATTGAGTCGGTGTGTTAAGACTTGCCATACAATCTGTAATGTACTGTGAGGGCAGAGGGACTCTAGAGGCTCGATACATTTGTTTTTCTTGTTTTCAGAACTATAGATGTTTATGGAACATGCTCATTGAATGTGAAATTTGTTGTTAAGCCTGGTTTATTTGTGTCCAAGTTTTCCATGTTGTGGTAATTGCATTACGTCAAGAATAGGGGTAGAAGAAAATGCTGTCACAGAGATTTTGGACATGTTCACTTCTGCATATTTCACCCCATCTCTCTCTCTCTCCCCCTCCGTCTTTTCAGCAAGGAGATCTGTGACCCAAAAATTGGAGGGATGATTGTCATGTGCCCGCTCTGTGATAAAAAGTGTAGCTACTGGAAACTCAACTCAACATGCCTGTCCTCCTGGGTGAGTAAGGAAGTTTTAGATGCACTGTCCCTTCATCATAGACAGATTTTCCTCATATGTGATCCTTTTTTCTCAGCAATCCCATCTATTTGATAACGAGGGGACTGTGTTCTTCGCCATATTCATGGGCATTTGGGGTGAGTGCACTTCTATTGTTCAAAATACTAGTTTAATAGCGCCATCTAGAGGCCAGCAGGATATCTCTAGGTAGACTCAGTATCTAATGAGAGATTAGTAGTAACTGTGCATGAAGCATTTCAAAGTGTCCACATTGTCACAGAATGTGTTCATTAAATAAATCTACAATGAAGGAGCATAATTTGTGTATGCTTTTTCATAATGTGTCTGTAATCACTTTAGGGTAGTGGTGCATGCTGATTATCCATTACTGAACACTGAATAAATTTCACACAGGGCTCAAAATGAGCTCTGCTTATGCAGGGATTTGATTAATCAGCACTGTGTAAATATTCCTGCACCCAGTGCACTGTGTATTCATACATTTAAAAAATGTTTATTTAGTTTCTAAACTTTTGTAAGATTAACTTGAAGTACACTTATTTTCATAAGGAGGGAAAACACTGTGTGACACTGTGTGTGAAGCTGGTTAGATTTAAATTGAATTGATAGTAAGTGTGAGCATATACTCCTAAAATGTATTTTCTTATTCTTCTGCTCTGTTTGTCTCTTTCTTTCTCTGGGTGATTTGCAGTGACCCTGTTCCTAGAGTTCTGGAAACGGCGGCAGGCCCGTCTGGAATATGAGTGGGACCTTGTGGACTTTGAAGAGGAACAGCAGCAGCTACAGATCAGGCCAGAGTATGAGTTGAAGTGCACAGGCCGCAGACTCAACCGCTTCACTCAGGTACCTGCAAACACTACAGCGTGATTTAAAGGGTTAGTTCACCCAAAAATGAAAATTCTGTCAGTAATTACTCACCCTCATGTTGTTCCAACCCCGTAAGACTTTGGTTCATCTTCAGACCACAAAATAAGATATTTTTGATGAAATCTGAGAGCTGTCTCACTCCTTCATAGGCTTCTAGGCAATTTCATTCTGCCGGTCCAGAAAAGTTAGTAAAAACATTGTTAAAATAGTCCAAGTGACTACAGTGGCTCAACGTTAAGTTTATCAAGCGATGAGAATACTTTTTGTGTGCAAAACCCCCCAAAAATAAAGATTTTATTCAACTATTCATTTTGTTGAATGAGAATATAACAGGAGACAAAAAAAATCAAAAGCAGGGTGAAGAATGAAAACTGAACACTTCAAAGAGCTTCTGTTAACAGGACATTTCAAGCATGTTACTTTTTCAGATTTCAAATGCATGCTGATAACACTATCTTAATAGCCTTTGTCACGTGTTGATTTGTGACTGAGAATCTGCCTGATATGTTTTAAATAATTTGCATGATCCGAGTCAATATTTGCATTTGTCTTCTGCCCAAACTGGTTTTTGCCACATCATTTAACACATTATCATAAACATGGCAAAGGCAAGTCTTCTTCAGCCATTTTAGTTATTGTTCCATGTGACAAATACTCCATTTAAATTCTAATTTATGTCAGAGATTTTGTTTCTCAAGCATTCAAAACTCTGCATGTTGTCTTGGTGATGATTTGCCACTTATACTACCGTTCAAAAGTTTGGGTTCAGTAAGATTTTTTTTTTTATGCAAAAAATTGTTTTATTCAGCAAGGATGCATAAAGTCATCAACGTCATCAAAGTCATAAAGTCATGAAAGTAAAGACTTTTGAAAGTAAAAGTAAAGATTGAAAAAAATCCTGGAGAAATTAACAGAAAAAACAGAAAAGAATTCACAGACACCAAACTTTTGAATGTTAGTGTAAATGTACTAATAAAATATCGAATATACTTTGCTTTGGGCTCTTCAAATCCAGTCCAGTGTTTTGCTGAATTTAGCAAACTTCCCAAACAAGCCAACCGCTGTGTTCAGAATAACTTTTAAATCACAGACTAGCGTGTTTAATTAGGGTTGGAACTGAAGTCTGCAGTAGAAGAGTCCTGTTATACACCAGCCTAGAAACGTCTAGTAAGAACGTAAATGGGGTCATTTTGGATTCCATGTTAACTTTGAGAATTCTAAAGTTTGATTAAAACTCATTTATTCATCATCTCATATATTTTTTTAAATGTTGTTTAACATAGTCATTTTTATTTACACAAAATACCTTTACATATTGTACCATGACTGCAGTTGCACTTAAACACTTGTAGTACTAATTGGCTTGCTGACACTCTCTTTATTCTAACAGGAAATGGAGCCTTATCTTTCTTTCCCCAGCAAGTGTGCTCGATTCTGCCTGTCTGGAGCAACTGTTCTCTTCTGGGTGAGTTTTCTACTAATTTCCTACACTGTTCTAGCAAGCTGATTTAAAGAAAGTTCAATCTGTTTAAAAGTCCCTTCTTCTCTTTGTTTTGTCAGACGTTTCTGATAGTGGCCTGTATAATGGGGGTGATCGCTTACAGATTAGCGGTTTATGCAGCATTCGCCAGCGTCATGAAGGACAGCCCCACCAGTAAGATCCAGCTTGTGGGTTCTCTCATCACTCCTCAACTTGCCACCTCTGTCACTGCTTCATGCATCAACTTTGTCATTATCCTCATCCTCAACTTCCTCTATGAGCAAGTGGCCATCTGGATCACAGATATGGGTGAGCGAAAACCGCATCCTCATTTCACACGAGAAAAGCAGTTTCGAGTTATATTTATTGAGTGTGATTGACATGTTCAATGCATCTCAAGCTCCGGAAAATCACAAGTTTACAGTTTGTATAATTAATGAATTACATTAATTAATTCATAACAGCTTGTAATGAATGAATTTGTCCACTTTGTTTATTTGGTGAGTAGCTGTGTACTAAGCTGGATAATGTACAGTCGGACTGTAGCCGCGTTTCCATTACCCTTCAAATTGCGCAAATTGAAATTGCGAATTGAAACGCGTCAATTTCGCAAAAACTCCCATTTATCACAAAAATGGTTTTACGCTCGCATGAGGTGGTTTTTCAAGCAGTTCGAAAAAGGAATATTTCACAAAACTGCAATGGAAACAGTTTTTTTCCGCATTTACAGGTCACCTGACGTAGATGACATAGTATGTTTGGACAGAAGATGAGACAGAGTTCTTTATTAAACTCATAAAATACAAAAGAATTAGGAGAATACTTGATTCTAAACAACAAAGAAATGCCACAATTTATCAAGACCTTGAAGCAGATATGAGGGAGAAACACCCAGAAACACCTTATGTGCCTCCTCAGTATAAGGGTCTTTCCTTGCCAATAATGCTTGGATAACATGCCTATGTCTCCTCGATTAAAAATAATGGCTAGTGCGGTGGCTTTGATATATGTAAACCTAGGCTGCGTCCGAAATCGCATACTTTGTGAGTAGGTACTACATTTAAATTAGAACGTACTTCGCGACCGTTAAAAAAGTACGTTCTATATAGTATGAATACGGGTAGTATGAATGGAGTCCGGACGTACTACATGCGCCATGTTGGTATTGTCACGTAACATGCGCGGTCACATCAGCGCGAAAATTTAAAGAGCCCGTTCCACTGACTGCACCAACTGAGCAATGTTTTTAGTTCTTCTTTCCGCTTTCGTCTGCGTTTTTACGTCGTTCGTGCTCACAATTCAGAGTCGTCGGTCAGTTGCTCGCACACACACACAAACCTGTGAACAATGACAGAGGTTGATTTTTGGTAAGGAAAAAGTAATTTATTTGCTTGTGATAGTGCCATCAATGAATAAACATGAATGAATCAATAATATGCGTGTGTTTATCTCTGTCGATTCATTCATGGATGGCAATATCACAGTGTGTGTGTGTGTGTAGGCTATATACATATATATACACACACATATAAGAAATGGATCATATACATATAATACATATACATATAAATAATCCAACACAGAAAACAAGTGTCTTGTCGATTCAAATTGTATTTTAAAATAAACTATGAACACGTTACAGATTGTGAGCCCTACAACGCCAATTCTTCATCTATATTTTAAAGATGGAGCTGACCTCCACCCCTCACGGTAGTCCATCCAGTCACTGATTGCGACCATGGGTGGAAAAAAAAGGACATCGAGGTGCTGGTGTTCTAGCTACATATCACATATTTGAGCTTAATTTTTTTTACAAATTATTTACTTTAAATTTGGGTAGGAAAAATTCAAGTGGAAATCCAAAAATTGCCCAGGGTGTAAAGTTCTCATCTTGTACACATGCTTTTAAAGAAACAGATTTTAAATTATTTTAAAGTGATGCCCAACAAATGAGATTGTTAGTAAGAAAGTCCCTTTAGATCTTTAGAAACCTGTGAAGGTTACCTTACTGAAGCTGCTGACGTTCATTTTCTTCCCTCAAGATGACACTTTAATAAAAAAAGTTTTAAAACTTTTGCCTTTGGTGGTGCTTTAAGCTCTATTATACTACTTTGTGCCAAAGTTTTGTGATTTTGTTTTAAACTTTTGTATTCTGTATCCATTTAAAAGTTAAATAATATACAAAAATAAAGCAAATACATTTTAAAGGTGTCTGGGGTGTGTGGGTATTTCTCTTCAGTGTGGCACTCATATTTTTCAGATATACCTGCAATTTGCTTTTCAAAAAAAAAACAAAAAAAAAAAACATCTGGAATCTGCCACAGAAGAAGTGCACACACAACACCCTTTAAAAATATTAATTACTCCATGCCACATATTAAATACTTTACAACTGACAATCTAACTACTGTAAATCCCTGGGAATTAAGTGTTTTGTAATAAAACTTGCTAAAACAGCATTACAAAATGAACTTACTAACAAATAAATGGAAAGAGAGTGTGTAACATTTGTTTTCTTTATTATAATTTTTTTTAGCAATTTCTAAAAGCTGAAGGAATCTTTCCTCTTTCTTTTCTCGTCGCTCTTTCTTTTCTTTCCTCTCTTTCATTAGCCACTCTATAAGAACACAGGTGTGGTCATCAGCCCCTGCAAAATCAACACAGAATTTAACATTAGTGATGAACCATGCTCAATCTATATTATTAAATTAATATTAATGTTGGACAAGTTGAGGTAAGTTAACAGTTACACTTGATAACAGTAGCTTGCTTTGTAGCCAACACATATTACATATCAACACTGGTAAAGAAGAAATAAAATCGTTAAAATTAAAAAATAAAAGTTTTGTAACCCTCTCATTTAACTGAGAAACAACGTCGTTGTTTAAATAAAACAGTGTTAACTGACAGACATTAGCTCGTTCTGTTCGGCAATAATAATAATGATAAAATTGTAATTTTGCAGCCAATTCACAAACTTGTACCCTCGATTTACATTATTTAAACTTTTAACAAGTCAATCGTTTACTTGTATGATGTTAAACGAATACAATTTAACCACAAATAAACAAAAAGTGTGTTGTAAAGTACTTACACTTGTAAACAGCCGCGTCTCCGTTTTCCGCCATTTTCAAATATAACGACGACAACTCCTCTCCCGTGGCATCATGGGATAGTAAAGTGTCCATCGTATGCGCACTTCAGAATCTCGCCGGATGTAGTAGGTCATCCGGGTACTTCTCGCCTACTGTTTTTCGAATTCTATGATTTCGGACATACTACTCTGCTCGCGTACTGTTTTTCGCATACTATATAGTAGGGAAGTATTCGATTTCGGACGCAGCACTACCAACATCCATTGCCATGATTTTTGGAATGACTTATCGCGAGAGGAAAAAGTTACATTTTATTTTGCATAACATCAGTTAATGGAAACGTTGTCATTTCACAATGTTTTTTTATCGACATTTAAAAAATATCGCAAAAGTTTTGTGCAAATCGGTGATTATTACAAAATAACAATACGGTGTGCGTTTATTTTCCGATAATGGCCATTTGACTGTACATTATCCTTCACATATTTGCTCAGCTGTACAGCTGAGCTGTATGGAACAATATTTGATGAACTTCCTCTATTTTTAACTCTCAGAGATCCCCAAGACCCATCTGGAGTATGAAAACAAGCTGACCATGAAGATGTTTATGTTCCAGTTTGTGAACTACTACTCTTCCTGTTTCTATGTGGCCTTCTTTAAAGGGAAGTTTGTGGGTCATCCGGGAAACTATAGTTATATGTTTGGAAAGTGGACCAGTCTGAGAAATGAAGAGGTGAGGCAGTCTGAAATATCAGTTCTCCAGAGGACCTAATGTTCTTCAGGTGAATCTCAAAATAAGTAGATCTAACTTGAAACATGTATTTTAATATTTAGTGTGCCCCCGGGGGCTGTCTGATTGAGCTGACCACACAGCTGCTCATCGTCATGGCTGGAAAACAGATGGTTGGGAACGTCCAGGAGGCTCTGCTTCCGTAAGCGTTATGAACTTTGACCTCTAACACTGACTTTTTTTCAAGTCGTTTTTGTTTTATACTTGCATATTTATGGCACATATGTATTTTTAGAAGGTCAGAATGTAGTTGTCCTCTAGGCAATTTTCAAATCCAAGAAAACACATAATGGTCCCTTGTGTCTGTGTCTCAGACTTCTCAGAAACTGGTGGGGCAGCAGGAAAGGGCGGAGTCATCCAGAAAGTACATACAGTAGATGGGAGCAGGACCACGATCTGCAGAACTTCAGCCAGTTTGGACTCTTCTATGAGTATCTGGAGATGGGTACGATTTAACACACGTATACATGTTGGAATTATTTGGTGTTGATATACCAAAACACTAGCGAATTAGAATTAGTGTACTAGAATTACTATTATTATAATTTATTTGTATTGTTTATGTAGTTGTGCTAAATTAAATAATATTGTATAATACACTTTTTAAAAAATATTACTTTTACTCAGCAAGGATGCATTACATTGATCAAAAGTGACAGTAAAGACTTACATTGTTACTAATCTTTCTATTTCAAATAAATGCGGTTATTTTGAACTTTCTTTTCATATTTAAAAAATATTAAGTAGCACAAATGTTTCTCCATTGATAATAATAATAAATGTTTCTTGAGCAGAAAATCAGCATATTAGAATGATTTCTGAAGGATCATGTGACACTGAAGACTGGAGTAATGATGCTGAAAATCCAGCTTTGCTATCAAAGAAATAAAATACATTTTAAAATGGAAAACAGTTGTAACAATATTTCACATTATTGCTGTTTTACTGTATTTCTAATCAAATAAATGCAGCCTTGGTGAGCACAAGAGACTTCTTTCCAAAGCATTAAAAAATCTTACTGACCCCAAACTTTTGAACAGTAGTATATATTAAATATAGACTATATATAGTAAATTGTTAATATAAATGAAAAAAATATTATTTTTTTTATCATTATTATACATACAAGTATACATAAAAAGATATTTGTTATCTTTATGTTCCTATAAAAGAAGTCTCAAGTAAGGATCTGGATCTTCAAATCTGCTAGGGGTTTCTGTCAGCATTTTCATTCCTTCATCAATTAAACCAATTGTTTCCTGTGTGTTTTAAACAGTGATCCAGTTTGGCTTCATAACACTTTTCGTAGCCTCTTTTCCACTGGCCCCTCTTCTTGCCCTCTTCAACAACATCCTGGAGGTGCGAGTCGATGCTTGGAAGTTTACCACACAGTTCAGAAGGCCAGTGGCAGCAAAGGCACGCAACATAGGAGCGTGGGAAGAGATCCTTAATGTGGTGGCCATCTTGTCCGTAGTCACAAATGTAAATGCGAACTGTTTTGTTCTGCTTTCTATTTAATTGACTCATCCCATAATTTTACTGTCTTGTGTAAAATTGGATGTGGCTTGCTTAACTTGCTCGTTCTAAATATAGTTTACTGATTTTAGTGAAATCAAGCATTATTTCCACCATACTTAAAATCTATTGTGGTTTCTTTTCTCCTCTCATTTGCACTTGAGGCCTTCATCATGGCATTCACCTCAGATATGATTCCTCGTCTGGTCTATCTGTACGCCTACCACAAAGGCAGGGAGGCCAGTATGAGTGGTTACATCATCAACAGTCTCTCCCTTTACAACATCTCTCAGATCCCTGAAGATAACCTACCCGAACCTGGAGAAAACCCATCCTGGCTTAACAGCTCTACCATCACGACATGCAGGTTTGCGATTGCCTAGTGGGAACTATAGTTTGAATTAGATCTACACTTCTATATACTAAATTAACAGCATCATGAATTAATTTTTTTCCCAGTTATCGGGACTACAGATACCCACCCGGCCATGAAAAGCAATACACACACACAATGCAGTTCTGGCACATCCTGGCTGCTAAGCTAGCCTTCATCATCATCATGGAAGTAAGCAACTGCATGATCCAAAGGACTCTTCATTTAATTTTAGGAAACCTAGAGTTAATATGGTGGAATATGCAGGAGAATTTAAAATAAAAAATTTTTTTTAATTGGGATGTAAAGTCTGTGATTAGGAAAGTGAAGTAGAGAATTGAAAAGCAAGTAAGAGAAAGTAAGCAATCGTTAAGTTCAGTAGCTTACACTACTATTCAAAAGTTTCAGTAAGTAAGAGAAAGTAAGTAAGATTTTTATTAATTAAATTAATTCACCAACAACATGTTAAATTGATCAAAACTGACAGGAAAAACTTTTACATTGTTACAAATATGTTCCATTTCAAATAAATGCTGTTCTTTTGAACTTTATATTCATCAAATAGTCCTGAAAGAAATGCATCATGGTTTCCAGAAGAAGGAAGCAGCACAACCGTTATTAACATTAATAATAAAAAATAAGAAATGTTTCCTAAACACTCTAAATCAGCAAATTAGACTGATTTCTGGATCAAGTGACACTGAAGACTGGAGTGTGTTTATAGAAATGTTATTTGAGTTTTTGTTAGCTTTAGTTTTTATTTATTACCAGTTCATAATTTTGAAATAAACTGAAATTTCTCATTTTTGTTGAGTTTGAGTTTTTCAACTAATATTTATATTTCATTTTAGCTTTATTTCATTTAACAGAAATGTTTTTTAATGTTTTAACGAAATGTTTTTTAATGTTTTAATTTTAGAGAATAATAATTGGTATATAATAAATAATAGGTCTGTCTGTTAGTTTAAAAACTTGATTGCTTGAAACTTAAAGAAGAAAATGGAAGATTGGAACTGTAAGTGATGATTTCTGACCATAAGAATTTAGCACAGCAGTACTCTGATCTTGCTTTAACATGAACATTGTTTTTAGCATCTGAATTTTTATAAAGAGAATGAAGTGAGCTCAATACAGTGATGGAAAGACATGTACTGTATGAACATTAATATTTGCTAAGCATTTAGTTACCATTTGACACACAAGCGTACCCTGGTTTCACAGACAAGGCTTAAGACTAAAAATGTTAGTGCCATCTCAAGATGCAACACCAGTTTTTTCTAAGGCACGTTTATAAAAGCCACTTTAATGTCCTGATTGAACTAAGGCCTAATCCTGGCTTGATCTAAACCCTGTCTGTGAAACCAGGCCTTAGCTGTCTAAACCTGGTTGTACAGTATGTGCACATAACTGTTCCTCTGTTTCCCCTCGTTTCTCAGCACGTTGTATTTGTGGTGAAATTCTTCGTGGCGTGGCTGATTCCAGATGTGCCGTCAGACGTGAAAGCGCGTATAAAGCGTGAACGCTTTCTGGTTCAGGAATACCTGCACAACTACGAAGTGGAGAAACTCAAGATGCAGCTGAGCCAGAGTTTCTGCCTGTCCACAGAAACGGCCTCACTGCTGCCCTCTAGTCCTAGTAAACAACAGGTGCTTTCTGAATGTATTTGAACATCATGAGCCCTCAGGTCTAATCAAAATGTACTGTACACTGCAAACCATGGAGGAATCGAATCTTCGGGACGCCCTCCAAATATTTATTGCAAAAAAACTGCCTGCCCTCATCCAGACAACTGCCAGAACTTTTACAAAGAACGACACCCCTAACAATGACACAAACCTGCAGCTTTTTTTTCTGCTTGCGGTTTATGGGAGAACAATACAGTTTCCTCTGTGTTTTTTTTTTTTTTTTTACATGTCCAGAGTGCACTTGTATAACTGCACTCTTTCAATGGAGAAAGGCTTGGAGACACATCACAGTGATTTAAACCGCAAACCCTCTGGAACGCAGCCTGGCGCTCCTCATGTTGCCTCGAGAGCAAGTTGCTGTGAAGACAACTTAGGAGTAATCATATATGACCATTAAAAGACTTATGAAAATGTTTTTCGAAGGCAATAAAGCTTTTACGTCTGTCCAGCTTGTTGCCATAACCTTTTTCTTTTGAAGATGTGATCTGCATGTATGTCTGACTGTGAAAGAGGTACTTGTAGTCTTTTTTGCTTGTTTTTTGCTTCGTTTTTTCTGATCTGTCAGGTTTTTTTATTTTATTTTCCCCTTTTGAAACACAGAATAGCATCATAATTTCTGTAATGCTTGCATTATCATGTTTCTCAGAGTATTTATATTTTATTGCTGATATTCTTTTAATTAATTCCTTGTAGAAAATTTGTTACCCACATTCTGTTCAGTGTAATATTAAAATGTAATGATATTTTTGTTGTTATTATTATTAGCTTTCTTCAAGGATGTATTTATTGCTTCAGAATAATCATATAAATGCTTTATTATCTGGTTGGAAGGAAGGATTGTGGAATGATTGTGTTTTAAGCTCTATAATGACTTGCTATGTATTTTCTGATGCTTCAGAAATCAGAAACTCAAGCCATTATACATAACCTCATTCTGTCAATGTTTGCACATATCGTACATCTGAAGCTAATGAACATTAACTCTTGTCTTTAATCATGACTAGGAGAACACTAGTCTTTTTTTTCCCATTATATTTCATTGTAACTGAGTTCTGCACATTTGCACTTAACAGGATCAGTTCAGATTTTTGCCATCAGTTCTCCGTGCATCAGTGACTTTGATGTTCACCCTGATAACGGCATTTGATATTACAGCAGTGATGGGGCAAATTATTTCAGGGAAACAGGCTTTCAGAGATTCCCCCTGTAAGACCAAGTTAAACATCTCTGTTGGTCTATACATGCAAAAGGACAAAAAATGAATTGAGTGAATTGAAGAAATGTATTACTGACCTGGTGCAAAGAGATTTGGTTCAAAAATTTTGAGCTGCGCCATCCACATTTCAGATGTTTGGTTACTACATTCTGTAGTACTGTTGATGAACACTATATTCACTCAGCGCCAACCATCCTCTACAGAGACTTGACTGGTTTGAAAACAAACAAGCATGTTAATATTATGTCCCAGGTGTATTAAAGTGTCTTATCAATTCAACTACACATGACTTCCATGTACACAACATTTTGTGAGCCATACATGTTCATTTCACACAAAATGTGTTATAAATTCTCTCTATATTTTTTTTTAGACTTGAGTGATTTATGCTGTCTTTCATAGATCTTTTATGGATAATACAATTACTGTTTACAGAATTATTCTGGTCATTGTGTGTTGCTATACTCGTGTAAACAATTTGATTCTAAACAAAACAATCTCTGTGCCCAATGTGATAATATTTAATGTTACAGGGACATTTTAATAATAATATCGAAATAAATAATAAAAAATGCATTTAGTTTAGGATTTTTGTGTGTGTTCAGATGAGACCATGTCACCCATGCCTTTGCCTTAATTATTTTCTTTGACAATGATACTTATGTGTGTGTATTTTTTATTTGGCCTACAAATGTTTACAGAATGAGTTGCATGAAAGCCGTGTGAAAAAAAAAAAAGAAGTGTGAATATTCATGAATCAAGGTTTTAAAAGAAATTATTGTTTGCATTCCAATGACGAGAATGTGCCAAAAATAAAATAAATGAAGTATAACACACGTGTTAGCACTTGTTGGGCGTCCTCTGCACTGTCTGCATTACGGTAAATGAACACAAGATGGCGCCTGCGCTTCACTAAGCGCGCTATCGTCAACCTGTTGTGTCTCTTTCAAGGACACGCGCACAGCGTCGCAACAGCGCAGTTACTTTCCTATGAAGAGCTCTTTGATTTATCAAGATATCAAAATAATAAATTACTAGTAACTTATGAAAATGTTTCCAGCATATTCCGCATTATTCCCAGCCATTAGAAACAGACTTAAATTCAAAATGATCTGTATTGGCCTCGAATTTGACATACGCGCACACACAATAGCTATTTTTATTTATTTATTTTAGCTGTGGAGGACAGTGAAACAGAGAGAGGGAGGGGGACTGCGAGATATGTATATGAATTATTAATACGCTTTTCCTTCACACCAGCACACGCACTTGGAGGGGGGAAACACCCCTCATTCGGTTTCCATAGCACCGCCCCCAGGAGGCTTGCACGGCCTTTGATGGAAAACAAGCAATAGGCATAAAAGCACAAATGTAGAAACTTCGAATGTCACGTCATGTGCCTTTCATATACGCATCGAAAAACTATCATTTTCCCGTACGTGGAACATAATCAGATAATCTGAGGACAAAATCAAAGAAAATGTGAATGGAATGTGAACATTGTCCGCCCTCTCTAACCCCTCCCAAAGCAGTGAACCGCTGCTGGCACTCGGAGGGAGTGATCCGCCTCGCGCGCAGCACACACTGCTAGTTGGCAAAGGAGTGGCGGCGGGAGCTCGCGCCGCTCTGATCGCGAGACTGTCGCTGACCTTGGTGCTGAACGCTTTCACCTCCCTTAACTGTCACTTTGCACCTAAAAAAGTGACAGTACGAGACAACGAACTGGACCAGTTCTTATTTGATTATACCTCGTTTTTTATTTGTTGTTATCCGATTCTATTTCCAACTCAGTTTGAAGCTAACAATAATTTTTTGACTCAAATCTGAGATGGCATCGCGTGCCCTTATCGCGCGCAGGGCAGTTTATGAGTTTATAACTGTGAGTAGACAGAGCCATACCACTTCTGATATAGTATCTCTTGTGTAGGCGGAATTTTTTTTTTTTTTTCTTCGCTCGTGAATTTTCCTCATCTGTCTCACTGAATCATTGATCCGCTGGGTATCGGTCCGGTATGCTCTGTCATCTCACACAGTGACATGGTACTTTAACATTACCGGGGGAAAAACGAGGGATTATCACATTTGGACATGGAGACTCCGAGGGAGCCTGGTTTTGTGCCCAGCAAAGAGGGGCTGAAGCAACTAGCGGGGAAGACACTGGGGCGCATGTACAAGTAAGATATTTTAACATTTTCCAATTGATTCAGTCATTTTAAAATAATAGGCCTTGATATGTGCAATTGTGGCTCTGAATACATATGAACTCTAACTATAGATATAACGGAACAGAAAATTCACGAATGTGTTGCTAGTTTGATCTGTTCAATAACGAGTTTCCCGGTCGGTTTTGGCGTCACACCTCATGGAGACGTGCAGAAAATTATGTAATTCTGCATAATCTTGGGAGGAGGGGATGGAAGCATGCAAGTTTTTCTATCTTGAAAGGTTGCCATTGTAACCCGGCGATTAAAATGCATTTACGACTGAATAGTAATCGTTCAATTAGAGGATCCCCTTGAGTGTCTCTTCTTTTTTTTTAGAGATCATTCACATATACCTGCAAAAAAAAGACCACGATTGAAATAAGAGAAAATCGGTTTATCCATAATCATTTATCGTTGCTCTTTGAAATTGAGTCATTTTTGTGCGTGTCTTTCAAAAAACCTTTTTTGCAATTTATGAAAAGGGGGAAAAAGGATCGAGTGCCTAGAACATAGGAACGAATTGTTCTTACGCAACTGAAAATACCCTTTCCCCCCATAGCACTACATTTAATACATGTGTCTCATCATATTTCATTTTTTTCGTTTAGGCCTACTTATAAAAATGTTGTAGTCACTGAGTATTTTCCAAAATAATAGAATATTGTATTTTATTTGTCTCCTGTAATTAAACAACAGAATTGACATTCATAATGCAGTTCATGTGCATTTTATCCAGTTTACATGTGCAAAATATTACAAAATAAAATTCATTTAACTCCGTCACATCTGCTAATTAAATCATATGAATGAATCGAAATTTATGACATTTTTCATTTCTTTAAACAAATATATTCCTACGTGTTTGCACATGAATTTACTGAATCTATCTGCGCATACTATGTTTTCATTAAATAATAGTAAATAACTGTGAGTAGCCTAAGTAACTCTTTTTGGATACCCATGGCACTGGTATAATGCTACTAATATCGTGTTAGTGAATATGAGTGGACCTAAGCCCGTGTGAATGTAAATAAGGTGAAGGTGAAGGGAATGCTGCAATGCGGTATACAGTGCGCTTTACAGCCGCACACGAAGCCTATGTGGAGTTTACATAAAAAATATCTGTAGGAAAAAATAAATAAATATGAAAACTATTCCTGCAGGCCATTTCAATAACTATTGTCTAAATCTGCCCGTGCAGTTTAGAGTAGGCCTACTTGAAAAATATATATTTCAATTAAATGAAATGCCAAAAGGATATTTTGATGCGTTTGTAATTATAACGATGATTGTTGCTTCAATAATAAAAGTGATGAGATTCCTATTAATTGGTTCATTCGGACCACAGTCGTTATAGTGTCCTTCAAGGAGTCTGACAACTCTCTTCTGACATATGCAGAGTGCTAGAAAAGAGGCAAAAACCTGGCGACAACATTGAATTGACCGAGGACGGACGGCCTTCCCAGACCAGCGAGAAAAAGCCACCTCTGTGCGATTGCACGTGCTTCGGACTTCCGCGCCGCTACATCATCGCCGTCATGAGCGGCCTCGGGTTCTGCATCTCCTTCGGTATTCGGTGCAACTTAGGCGTGGCAATAGTGAGCATGGTGAACAACAGCACCATTCACCTGAACGGAAAGATCGTCATCAAAGAGGTTTGTGCGCGTGGCACACTTGGATTTTATATGTTCACGTCAGCTTCGTGACACGCCCACTCACAGACCACAAGCTTACACACACACACACACACACACACACACACACACACACACACACACACACACGCACACACAGAGAGAGAGAGAGAGAGAGAGAGAGAGAGAGAGACTGAAATCAATTCATGGAAATACAAAAAGTAATAAAGGGAATAATTCAAAAGCACAATGGTTTGTGTTTGTTGGAAAGAGGCTTAGTGAATGCCCCACTACTAGCTTGGAAAATATTGAAAACAAGTAGGCTACTCATGCAAAAAAATTGACCTTGGTTATATCAGCCTCAAATTGATTAATTCTTCAGCTGGAAAATAATCCTTCGCTCTTGTCATTTCATTTATTGTGCACAATAATCAATACGTATTTTGTGCTAGCCTATGTGTTTAAAAAAAAAAAAGTTAATCTTTTCCCATAACGAATATATTATATAGGCTTGTATTATATGTAACCTGTTATTAGAGGTGTGTGGAAACGTGTGAATATTAGCTTATTTTCGGTTGTCTCTCGCCTTTTACAGACAGGATTTGGTATCTGATTTTTTCTGGTATTTCTCTTCCATAGAAGGCAAAGTTCAACTGGGACCCGGAAACAGTTGGAATGATCCATGGCTCGTTTTTCTGGGGTTATATTGTGACACAAATTCCCGGAGGATATATTTGTTCTAGACTGGCGGCAAACAGGTAAAGCTTTAGAAACATAGACTGATATGTATTTGTAAATTAATTCAGATTATTATTATTATTATCATCATTATTCATATTAGTATTATTTCAGTAATTAATTGCTTTTAACGTCGCATTTGGTTTATATATTTTCCACATTGCAAATAGGAAAAAGCCTAATGGTAACGAAAGAACATTAATATGCTAATGAATTATTAACAATTTTACTAACCATAAATATTCTATAACAATACTTTATGTATTGATAAATTATATAATTTAGTTTTAAACGGATCACAGATGTTTGTCCCTGTTGCAAACCAAGCCATTAAAAGTAATGCATCTTACGCCCGTTATCCTACTAAAAGATGGTGTCGCCCACGTTTTCCAAACCAGCAGGATCGCGCACTGAGCTTCTGCACATAACAGGAGCTGGCAAGTTCAGATGCAGCCAGTGACGCATCTCCAGGTGTTTGTCAACCCAACACGAAAGCAGTGCGAAAATAATGCCTAACAAGGAATTTCGTTAAATGTATTAAACATTATTGAATGTAATAGTAGAAATAATTATTACATGGCTTCAGTCATAAGACTTTAAAACTATTTGAAATCAATAGGCCTATTTGAAATAAGCAATAATTGCAAAATCGAGCTGCAAAAATTGGCTATAGGCCTATACATCCCTGGTGCGTTCTTCGTTTTATTCATTAGCTAGCTAATAAGCCTGCTAGTGATGACTGCATACTGTATTATTTAAGACACTTTGGTTATTCATAGTGCCTACTGGATCTACCTGTCATTGGAAGAAGAAGAGGATGATGGGAGGAGCTGATTTAGCACAAGTGTAACCCAACCTCCAATTTGTTTTATTAACTTGATGATTGTGTAAGGAGGACGCGCATTTTGTGTGAAATTAATTTCGTTATAGCCATCTTACTTAACTTTATGCATTATTATAGTTTATATTGATTCAATTTTGTTACAGAAAACGAAGAAAGGAGAAAGATCTCTAACTTACGAAATGTTTATTAAAATAGGCCCTACCGATGTTTTGGAAAACGTCTCCAGTGCTTCAAACGTTTCCATTTGAAGGTCATGGTCCATATTAAAGAAGGCATAGGCTAATAGCCTACATCACTGTTCTAATTGTATTATTATAATATAAACCTTATCAATACTATTTTTTATTCGAGTTTCCAAGGGGAACGGAAATCAAATAAACAAACAAACGAATAAATCAAGGCTTCAGACAGGCAGAGGGAGAGTTCATTGCAATGGTTGACGAGTCTGCTCGTGTTTCGGGGTTGCGTGAGTGGCAGACTGAAGGCTGACCCGTCGTGTGAGTTGTAGGATTAGACTCTGTCTGTGGGGCATTCTCCACCTGTTAATGAGGTCCCGGGGGGGAACCGTGTCTAATCTGCTCAATGAGGGGGGCATGGCAACCAGCCCCGGACATGCTGCCAGAGGGTTTGGCCGTGCCTCATATATCACACAACAAATTTATCAAAAATAAAACTGCCATGTCGTTAGCTGGAAATATTTGGAACATTGGACACAATTGGTTCTCGCTAAAACATCTGTTTTGATGGTTGGCCAACAATGTCAACATAGTCGACATTGAAATGCTGTGCAATCGTGTAGTTCTATTAACTCAGTAGGTCAAATCTTTGACATAATTGACGTCTCAGAAATTATACATCAGTTCTCAGTTCATATTTCGGCTATTGGCTGACGTGATTGAGATCTAATAGAATCAGCGAGTCTCGTGCCGGAGAACTCCCTCAATCCGATTAGCGAGTGCCGGTGGGAGAGAGGTGAGAGAAAGGGTCTTGAGCTCTACAGGACGTCAGGAACATTGGAAATAAATGGAAACCCGTATTTCTTCTGTGGCAGTAGGTGCTGGCTTCACCCCGCGCGACCATTATGCCTGTTTTTTTTTTTTTTTTTTTTTTTGTTGCTTTTTTTTCACTGAAAGAAGATTTGAATTGTATATTATAGGCCTATTTTGGGGGGTTTAAATGGGTTTAAAGTAAAGTAAATGGGGTTTAAATTCGAGTTTAAAGAAACCAAAATATTACATAGCTGAAATAGAACAGCCTTAAACACTAGAAATAATACATATGTAAAAATGAAATAATGCTTTTTTTTTTTTTTTGCATTCTATAATCCAATGGTAGGCTATATAATTAAACCATGTTTCCATCTGTTATTCAGGGTATTCGGCGCAGCCATTTTCCTCACGTCCACACTGAATATGTTCATCCCATCAGCTGCACGTGCTCACTACGGTTGCGTCATATTCGTCAGGATATTACAAGGGCTTGTAGAGGTAAGTACGATTTTCTCTCGTTTCATTCGAATTGCTTGTTTGCAAATAACGATCTAATATCATAACCTTCTATGTATTCATATCTAAAATTTGGGCACTTGCCTTTTCTCACGGATATTTTCTCAAAAAGCCATTTGTGGGAATTCTTCCTAGGAAAAGCCCATGGTCCTGTAACAGTCAGTTATGGCCTGAGGATATTCTGAGAGAAAAATAACTCAGGGTTTGTCTTTAGTACAGCCTGTATTGATCGGTAGACAACATGACAACACTATATATTATTCTTATTCTTTTAGTTATAACAAATGGAACAATAATTTGCATTTAAATTGATTTATGTGATGTAACTTTCTATCGTTTTGTTTTTATCATTTGTTATAATTTGAAAATCTGTCTAAGCACATTTCTTTGTAATATAAAACTGATGTGTAGTGTTATTGTTAGGGTGTGACCTACCCAGCCTGTCATGGGATCTGGAGTAAATGGGCTCCTCCACTGGAAAGAAGCCGTCTAGCCACAACCTCTTTTTGTGGTAATCTTTATTCTCTTTCAAGCAAATATAGATTAGTGGATAGTAAAGAAAATCATGTGTCATTACATTTTGTTAAGTTACCTCATTATTGTGTGCATGTCAAAATTTAAAGATACATTTGTTGTTTAGCAAGAATTCTAGGAAACAGTATTTTCCTGTGTTGTTTTAATGCATGTATTCAGCCATTTTGATTTGAAGCTGCCAGTGTTGAAGCTGTTTTTGGTTCCGTTTGAGCTCTCACATGGCCCTCATCCTCTCCCGTTCTGTAGGTTCCTATGCTGGAGCTGTCATTGCCATGCCTCTAGCTGGGATCCTGGTGCAGTACACTGGCTGGTCATCTGTTTTCTATGTCTATGGTAAGAGTGGTTTGTGTGTGCACCACTGTATGAGCCATGGTTATAGTGTAAAGCATAATTGTACGAGTGTGCTTAACGGTCTTGATGAGTGTATTTTAGTAAGTGTAGTATGGATCAACTCACTGATGCTGAGTATTGATTTTTCCTCTGATGCTGCCATGTGTCTATCCTCTGCACTGACACTGAATCTGCCTGACCCTGTGCCAAGAATTAGCACGCTCTGTCAGGAAAGCAATGAACTGTAATCCATTTAGTTATATGAGGAGTTTTCAGTCAGCTGATCTTCCTGTCTGCTTCTTATCTGACATCATTTTATGATGTTTTCTTTTAAGGTCAACATCTAAGAATCCTTTGTTTCTCTTTAGGGTGTTTTGGGATGTTCTGGTATATGTTCTGGATCTTGGTGTCATATGAGAGCCCAGCTGTACATCCCACCATCACTGCTGAAGAACGCTGCTTCATTGAGGAGAGTATCGGAGAGAGCGCTAAGCTGCTAGGACCTGCAGAAGTGAGTGACCCCAAACGTAATCATACTCCAAACTTCTAGCTGGATATGGCACAGAAGAAAATATCACAGCACAAAATGCTTGACTGAAGGACTCAAGTCCTAAAAAGAGATGGTTTTGACTAATGAAATAACATCCACTCTCATGCAAACCTATAAGCATCACTCTTATAATGATCTGTAATTATTATACTCAGTTGTTGCTTGACTCCAATCGAATTCATATGGTTGTGCTTTGAAAGATTGTAGAGATTAACAGCATAATGTGCCATTGTCTATTTATTTTGACATCAGGTTAATAATAGAATTTTTTTTAACTTAAGATCAGGAGCTTTGATGGAGAGAGAAACCCCTGTTTGCAGTTACTGTGAACAAAATTATGACATTGCTGTTGTTTAAAACTGGTTTTGAGTGATTTGCAATTTGATAGAGGGTAAATGAAACCATATAATTATTTAAATTTCCCCTATTATGCTATTTTAAAGGTTCCTAATTTTATTTTGAAGGTCTCCTACAATAGGTTTACATGCATCCATGGTCAAAAAACACTAATTTGCTCATAATATACATTTGAAACTCGATAAAGGATTCACTCTCTCTTAACCCCTCCTTTCCGAGAGCTTCTGCTCTGATTGGTCAGATGGCCCAGTCTGTTGTGATTGGTCTACTGCTTACAGCAGGTAAACGTCCATGACCATGTCTGAATTTTAGCTCCAGAGGCTTCCTCAGCACTTGCATACATAAACTGTAACAATGGCATTGGTTTTAAGTCCTCATCCTTTGGAAGAGCATGCAAAGTGGATTTACAGAGCAAAAAAACAGTGTCTCTTTACATGTCGACATTCTCAGCTACAACTACATTGTTTGAGGGTGGGCCAAAGTACTAAGTAGACATTGTTCACGGCAAATAAAGAAGATAGGCTGGCATAATGCAAATTTGTTACAAACTTACGTAGATATGTTACCCTGGAATTGCTGACGACTCATTTCGGCAGTTCAGAATCAACTCTTTCTTTTAGGAGACAATCATATTTTATTTGTCGTGCACTTTGATCTTTAAAAATTTGCAAACCTTTTACATGAAACATTTTTACATGAAAGGTAATATTTGAAATAGCATATTAGGGGATCTTTAAGTCAGGATGTATTGAAAAACATGAGGAGATAAATGTGTGGCCACCAAAAAATGTTGCCTTTAAAGTATAAAACTTATTATGTTAATCTATCGTGGTCGAGGCCGATATATTTAGTGTCACCATATGAGGATTTCTAATTAAATCTGTAACATGTCAAAGACATATCAGAGAAGTCTTGCACATCAGTTGTTTTGATGCTATAAAATGTCAGTCAGCTACTTTGATTTCTTTGGTGTAAATGCCATGCACTCCTCAGTACTGACAAAGAATCAAAAATGTTCAAGACATGACAGATAAAATCATTATCAGTATGGGTATTATTGTAACACTTCACTCAATAAGCTGCTATACTAATTTCTCCTACAGAAATTCAAGACACCTTGGAAGAAATTTTTCACGTCCATGCCTGTCTATGCAATCATTGTGGCCAACTTCTGCAGGAGTTGGACCTTCTACTTGCTGCTCATCAGCCAGCCTGCATACTTTGAGGAGGTGTTTGGCTTTGAGATTAGCAAGGTAATTTCAGTTTACCTTTTAAATTGCATGTATTTAAATTGGTATTTGTATTATACAAAATGCATGATTGATTAAAAAATGAACAATGACTTAATCAGCGATTGGATCAAAATGGCTAGCCTTTGTATCTAAGTTATATGATTTTTGACTATAATTCCATTGTATATCAGTAAATGGGTGACCTTTGTCATTCCCTAAGGTCTGAAATAGGTTGATGAATTATTCATTGTGAATAGTTCATGATGAATTATTCATTAATCATTTATTGGTGATTTAAGTCTGTGCTTGCATCTCATTTTGCTCGTTTTCTCACTTCCTACAGTTAAACCTGCAATCATGTCTTTGCATCTAGTTGTAGAATTAACATACTAATTAATAGTGATGCCTTGCATATTACAGTAATGTTGCATGTCAATTTATTGTTTTGTTTTTTTATCCAGTATGTGTAATTGTGTAATGTAATTAACTATTTCATAATGGTTTTGACTATGTAAATTTAAGTAAAATCCAGTCTTTGCTCAATTTTATTGTAGATTAGACTTTGGACTTTTCTGTCTTTTCTGTGGTGGAACCACATCTTTGGTCAGTTGGTCAATGGCTAATGCTTTCATTCTGCAGTGTGTTTTCAATAAGATGCTTCTGAGCCTGACGGCTGCTGTCTTATTCAGGTTGGCATGCTGTCAGCCCTGCCCCATCTGGTGATGACCATTATCGTACCCATTGGAGGACAGTTAGCTGATTACCTTCGCGCCAAAAACATCCTGTCAACTACAACAGTTCGGAAGATCATGAACTGCGGAGGTGAGTGGAGCCTATTGCAGAATTCTTATCGTTCCTATTGCAGCCATATGGCTGAATTTTGGTTAAATCCATGTGAACTAGGAATGTTAAATGAGAATTTTTCATCAACCTAAATATTTCACTCTTTTACCCTTTCTTTCTTTTATTGTCATTGATTTGTCTATTTTAGCTTAGTGAATTGTTTATCCACATGTTTTTATCTTTCACAGGCTTTGGGATGGAGGCCACTCTATTATTGGTTGTTGGTTACTCGCACAGTAAAGGGGTGGCCATTTCATTCCTTGTGTTGGCTGTCGGCTTCAGTGGATTTGCAATATCAGGCAAGTCTTTGGGGAAACAATATGTCTGATTTAATAATTTCCCATGCAAACCTGCCGTTTATACACAACAATGACAAGAAAAAGCAGCAATAAAACGCAACCATACGCAGCCAGGGAAGACTGCAAATAATGCCTTATTTTTTAACAAAATACCATTGTTCTCCTTTTATCACTCAAACACACTCTTCCTCCACTGCAGCTTGGAAGGAATAAGTGGTTTTGCTGGACTTTTTAAATAATTCATACACACTGTCCCCTGAGAGCAGCCTCACAGGCAGCACATCCAGACAGAGCACTCAATGAGGGAGGGCCTCCGCTCTACAAGATGGCGTATCTTTCTATTTTTAGTCTGTATCTCCAACATCATGTTAGAGATACTGAGAAAATGTGCACTCGTCTTGATACAGAACAGTATAGAACAGAAACGGAGTGTTTGAAAATATCTTTCTGTAATGTTGTTTGTTGCAGTGTTATTTTAGTATCACTGATATACTAACCTATTATGGTTTTTGTTCATATTTTAAAGTAGATTTGTTAAAATGTCTATATAGCTTTATTTAATTGTATTTGTTTTAGTACTTCACAGAAATATTGGAAACTAGCTGAAATAAAGCTAATGTTTTTCTTTTAATTTAATTTGGTTTCAGTTCATGTTTATTTTAATGTAATGAAAATATTTTTTAATGGTTTTAGTTTTAATGATAATATACCTGGTTTGTTGTTATTAACGCAGTGCCAAATATAGAAAAAAATAAAATTATTTACAGTTATTTCACTTTTCATAAGATGTTAATAACATTTAAACCTCTATCGTCCATCAGGTTTCAATGTCAATCATTTAGACATCGCTCCTCGCTATGCCAGTATCCTCATGGGAATCTCTAATGGAGTGGGAACTCTGTCAGGAATGGTGTGTCCTCTTATAGTGGGTGCCATGACCAAACACAAGGTAAGACCACTTTGAATTGTCAGGACTTTCCTTTGAATTCTAGATGTTTAGTACTGTGTTTGGATATAGTACTGTGAAATGTACATGATATTGTGATATTTAAAAAAGACACATTTTTAGATCTTTCTCCATATTCATTGTCAAAAATACTCAGATATAACTTCATGTTTATTTCATGTGTTATTCTTGCAGCTCCCAGGATGAGTTTCTTAATGTCAATGAATACTTGACAACTCTTTTATCCTTTCAGACCCGAGAAGAGTGGCAGTATGTGTTCCTTATCGCTTCCATGGTGCATTATGGAGGTGTAATCTTCTATGGCATCTTCGCCTCGGGGGAGAAGCAGTCGTGGGCAGATCCGGAGCAGACCAGTGAAGAGAAGTGTGGTTTCATTGATGAAGATGAGCTGGCTGAGGAAACAGGGGACATCACCCAGAGCTACAGTGCCCTGGGAGGTCCAGCCAAGACCTACGGGGCCACCACGCAGTTGAACGGAGGATGGGCAGAAGGATGGGATAAGCGAGAGGTGTTTGTACAGGATGGTGTGGAAGAAGAGGGTTACGGATACAGGCAGGGTGGGGATTACTCCTAGACCTTGCAAATACACACTATGACACACACACAGACATACACAAACATAAACATACAGTGGCGCAAAAAAGTGTTCAAAAAAACGACGCAAGTCACAGTTGAAAACGTGTAAATTCCATTGCATTAAATTACAAGATATCGAACCAAGTGCAATCTGCAACAAATCAGCTTTTCTTTAGTGGATGTATGAAGTGTCCATTTGAAGTGTCTTCATAAATATATAGATATATGTAGTTATATATAAATAATGTATATGATATATCGTTATATCATCAAACCTAACAAACTTGTTTTTGTAAGATGTTTAGCTTTAAAAAATGAGCTAATGTAATGACATTTATACATTTTAACTATGACTTAAACATCCAGATACTTTTTGAGCCACTCTACATACAGCACAGTATAAAAATATATGATAGATTTTATAGTGTCTGTGAGCCCTGAAAAAAGATTATCGAGTGACATATACAAAACTCTTAAGAATTGTTATGTTTGCACAAATTGAAATGATCAAATCCTACATTTAAATATGGATTTAAATGTATCAGTTATACAAAGGGGAAATTACATATCAAAATTGGCTGACTGTAAATGTTCTATGTATTAAAAAGTAGAGTAACTTCACTTCAAGTGCAATCGTGCGTCACAAGTTTTTCACCCCATTATTCTGAGCCTTTGCAACATAGAGAAGCCTTTAGAGTTAGTCAGGCAATTGGTTTCCAGAACTAAGGCTCAGATAATGAATCTCATCCATGGAGAAAAACTGCTATAGAGAATTCCAACCAAGCAACAGGTTTACACTGTATTTTTTCTGATTGCACTAAGGGAGCTGTACAATGTCATTTAACAGCACACAAAGTGAGTGTTTATATCTCATGATGTGTTACTTGTCCATCGTATAATTCATGTTTCTGAGCGATTAAAGAGGACTTTGGCCTTTGACACTGCAGAAAAAAAAAGCACAGTTGTTTAGATGACATAAAAGCAACAAAAAATGTTTCTCAAGCTCAGCAGGTTGTTTCAATTGGATGGTGCTGTTCTATTTGGTGTAATAGATGAAACTTGGGAAGGGGTTCGATTTTAGATCATTGGAAATGCCTGGGAACATTATCGCAAAAGCTACAAAAAGCGAAAGCACAGGGTGTCAAAACTACGGACTCTTTAAATTCCATTCCATTCTTTTAACTCCATGCCATTTTGACATCTGTGAATGTTAGTTATGCATGGGTTAAATTGTTTTTGTAAATGTTGTTTTTTATTTTACTAGAACTATGTTCTTTTACTTTACAAAACTGTTACTGACGTGTCAATTTCTTTGCACAATTAACCAAAGGTAACCTGTAGTGTGGGATTTTAGCTGGGATGGGGGAAACGTGTCCATTGGGAAAACAAGGGAGAACCTGTCTAAGGGCTGACACAGTCCTAGCAGCAGGTAATAACCATATTCAATGTACAAAGCAATAAAGCCATGGTAACAGTTACTTAGCAGTCACTTCACCCAAAAATATGTAACAAGTTAGCACTGTAATCATTTTGGTTTAAATGTTTTGTGATGACAATTAAAAAAAAAAAAAAAAAGATTAAACAATTACTTACTGTTAAAGTATATAAATATATATATGAAAATATATTTAGATTTAGTAAGAGTCCAGTGCAACTCTCTTTGAGAGTTTGTGTGCTGGACCCACTCACCAGAAGAGAATGATTCTTAAGTGTCACCTGCAGCTGCTTCCCGGCCGGGCGAAAGTCTTACCGGGGTCCTCAGCTCCGCAGGTGGCCGCACCTCTGTAGTCGTCCTGTATGGTTGCCAGTGGTTGCTTTTTGAGAGTATGTTGTTGTCGGGTATCTTTTACGTTAATCCTCTCTTTTTGTCCTTCCCCATTGTTTCTGGTCTGTGTTTTGTCTGTGGCTAGAGAAGCGCTCCCTTGCTCCCCTCCTCCCTCTTTCTCCTTGCATTTTCCCAATACTGTTGCAATATTCAGTGACACAAGGATTGTGTGTAAAGGTATTCAAATATCTTCAAAAATGACAGTAATTTGCCTGATGATTTTGAGGTACCTTATTCTTGTTTCCTGCCTATGAGTAAAGTGTGGATATATGGCTTCCTTTTGCTGTGTTACTGTAAATGGAGAGGTTTGTTGATGTGAAATTGAAATGCTCTATATAGCCTTTTTTTTTATATAAAATTATAACAAAATTGTACTCGCCTGTGTTGTTTTACTGGGATTCCAATAAGCTTTGGAGGCCAAAGACTCCCTGTTTAAAATTGGGAACAATTTACTGCCAATATGTTATTGTCTGATTACAGTCGTCAAGCACAATGTACTTTGTGCACCTGTTGTGTGTCTGCATGTTGGTAAATCATATCTAAGTTTTTAGCCCCAACATTGGTTATTATCTGTCACCCATATAGCATCTGTGTCCTTTCCCTGCTCTAGTAAAATCAATGTAAGGGCCCCTCGAGATCAGCAAAACCTATTGAGCACACAAACCTCCTAATGGAGGCTGGAAGGAGGGGCTGCACTTAGAAGCTGTTTAGAGGATGTGTTCAGAAAACCTACTGCCCACCGAAATACAATGTTGTGTATCATTAGCAAACAAATAAAAAAGCATTTGTAAAAAAAAAAAAAAAAATGCTGAAAAATTTTAATAGTATTAATTCATTAAATCTAGAATTTCATAATTTGGAGCATGCAGTGCCAAGTTCAAACATTTGAACTTTAACAAAAGTATGGTCTAAGATTAGGCTGCAGAGCATATAGATATGGTTAGTTTAAGTCTGTTTGAGCCTATGCCAGTACTTTCAGCCTCAGTCCTCTGATTCAGACACATCCGCATCCCTGCAGGACACCACACAGTAAGAGAGGTGCAAATGAGACACTCGCCTGCCAGACACGCGCAGACCATGTCCTTCACACTAGCTTTAGAGGTAGTGACCTTAGCAGTATTTTTTGTCTTGGTGTAGGATATTCATTCTATCCATCTATCCATCTATCATCTATCCATCTATCTATCTATCTATCTATCTATCTATCTATCTATCTATCTATCTATCTATCTATCTATCTATCTATCTATCTATCTATCTATCTATCTATCTATCTATCTATTATATTGAAGTATGCAGCAAAGAAAAAAGGATATTTGTAGACTTACGAGCTTCACAACCTAGAACACAGCCGAGTGGCCCTGTGCATTCACTACAGCAGTCAAAGGCAAGCTACAGTCCCGCTGGAGGAAACCCTCACAGTCTGGACTATGTCCAGCTTTGCCCTTTCTGGTATACATTGTGTAAATCAGTTACTAATTGGATAACCTTTCTTTCAGCAGCTGATTTACAATATCAGATTGACTGAAGAAACACGTTCACACTCTGGTGAACGTAATTGAAAGCTTGTCAATTGAGTGTGGACGTGTAATTGCTCCGAGTGAGGTTTTGTCCAAATGCCACAAAACAAAGATGCAGCGGTTACTATTTTCACTGAAATATTGATTTAAAGCACGCATTCCAAGGTGAAGACTTTAATAATAGCACAATAGTAATATTTAGTAACATTTATAATAATATACTGTGTTCATTTATTTTAATACTTCAATAATAATACTATTTTAAAATGGTTTAATGAATAATAATAATAATACGTTTTTAAAATATGAATGAAAAATCATACCCAAGAATAAAGTAACTAGTCTTCCTTTTGACAACTCATTTGTAAGCAGGTTTCATGTCAAGCTATTGCTTTTGCTAATTAGACAACCACAATGAGACATCAATTGTGACCCTATTACATGTGTTTACTCTGGTTCTCTCAGCCGTAACCGTCATGGATGTCCAGCACAGATCGCAGTCCACGCCCTCCTCACTTAGTGTTCATTCAAGCTTCTCTGTTCTAATGTCACACTGAGAATAAATACAAGAACGTGCACAGACTGGCATAATATCTTAATATTAGCATTTGTAAATACTTATTTAGAAGTAAACATGAACCCATGTGTGTTTTTGCTTGTGTGTTTGTTTTTGTTGGTGGGTGGGTGGGGGCGGGCGTGCATCCACAATTGGGGGGCAGGTGTTACAGTGGTCTCTTGGGATGTGGAGGGGTGGTGTAGTGAGACTGGAATCACTCTTTGATGACAGGGGCCTGTATGAGGACCCTGAAGACTCGCCTCAACCCATAAATATCCCCTGATCCCCTCATGGACCCGGGGCAGGCGACTGGTTGGCGCATACAGTGTTTCGTTCTCCACTGGGAGAAGGAGGGAGAGGTGAGGGTAGATGTCTATGTAATCCATCTCATGTGTGAGGGGGAAAAACAGTGAATGAATGAGCTCTCATATTAAAACCGAATAAGTCCCTTCCCCCACTGGCCCAGCTCTCAGTATCCTCATCAATTATTCCACAGTCATTAAAATCTCATCTATCCCAGCAGAGGAACATATAAGCGAATGGAAAGGAATTTTTATGTAGTTGTTGTTTAAGTGGCAAGTGATATGTGGTGATGTGTACCACTATCTCAAACTCTATAGACAAGAGTAGCTGTTCAATTCAACATATACATTTTAAAAAAGCGGAGGGAGAATCTGGGCTTTCTCCCTCAGCTCCCCCTTTAGAAACCACCTGACTGCAGGAGTGTGTGTGTGTTTGTCTATAGCCTTGGGTGGGTCTTTGCATCAGTACTGCATACTGACGTCTCATATTCATTTCCTGTGATCAAGATTCACATCATGTTCAGGTGCTGGAAGAGGAAATCTCGTGGGCGGGGGAAGTCTTGATATAGAAAGGGGAAGCCATTACAGTTGCTGAAGGAATTCAGCAGATCATGGACATGAATATCTGCTGCTGTGCATAATTCAACAGATACATCTGTTGAATCCTGTTACAGAATTATCAACATTTTAACGCACTATTTTTTAAATCATTTTAATGCATCGCATGAGGAGTCTTGTAGCATTAGCAAGACTGAAAGATCATGAATGATCCTGTTTCTATAACTCTATTCTGCAAAGTACATAATCAGGAAATTAGGGATAGTAAGTAATAAAAAAAAAAATAGTTTTTTTCTGGGCAATAATGATAAGCTGATAAATATTTTTATATTATGGCTGAAACTGATAAGCAGTCATTTTTTAAATACTATTTTTGTCTAATTAAATAAAAAATAAAGCACTAAAATCAATTGCGATGAGCGAATTTAGGCATTGTGACAACGTACAGTTTAAAAAAAGAATATTCATTTTGACAATAATTATTGTTAAAGATTGCACTTAACACTAGTGTTTTTAAAGATTAATTGAAATGAGTATTAGGTGACTGCAAATGTACAGTAATATAAATGTACAAACAGGGGAAATGAACATGCACAATTAAATATCAAATTTCAATCGTTACCAAAAAACTCCCCCTCTGACTCGATCAGCCATTAACTGATGTGGTACATTGTGCATCTCTATACGCAGCGGCGCTCCTCACCAGCATCTGAATGACAGAGAGGAGAGAGAGCGACTGAGGGACTCAGGGGAGAAGCCTGACCTTTAAACAGAGCTGGCTACCAGTCCACAATGAGACATGCGTCCCACAGAGGTGCAAGACACAGTGGCGACAGCGCATAAGAAATGGGCATTGTGTTGTGTATATCAGTTAACTATATTTAACGCAATACTAACACCTTATGTATGTTTTTAAACATTTTGTGGAATTCTTTATTGTTTTGAAGCGCTGTAAAACTGCAAAATGCTCAACAAATGTTTTTCCCATTAAAGCAAATCTAAATTTTTATAGTTAAAGGCCTATTCAAAACATGAGAACTTTTCCTCACACAAATGACAGAATTGACGACAAAAAATGAACGACAGAGGGAGAGAATTAGCAATCAATTAGTGGAGTCATTCTTTGTGTGTGGTGGTGGGTATGAATGTGTGTGTGTGTGTGTGTGTCAATGCTGCCAGACTGGGCTTTATTTACTCAGCTCTCACAATACCCCTTCACCAGATGGGAACCAACAGAGTGAGGGGGGAAAGAGAGAGGAAAAGAGACAGAGAGAGAGAGAGGAAACAGAGGGAAAGAGAGAAGTGGGAGGTGTGTGCCCCATACTCAGAGCCATGAGGACTCCTTTGTTCCTCATCAGACCCCTATTGCAGCATGGCAGGGTGACACGGGCTGGCTGTAAAATCTCATTAAAAGAAAGAGAGAGAGAGACAGGCCTCAAGAGGGCTTGAGATCCCATTAAGACGTCGACACACAGACTTCAGTCATAAAGCGCCCGTGGACTCCTGTCAACATGCATGTGCAAAAACATCAGAGAAAAGAGAGTGATTTTTATTAAGAACAAAACACAGAAAAACTGAAAATGATCTCCAAGAGAGAGCAGAGCATTATGAAAGAATGAATAAAGAATTAAATAAATACCTTAATTAATCAAAGAAAAAACAGAAGATTTGTATATGTTGTAGTTGTGCTACAGATCTCTATACGTATATATATAATCGAAATATTTTGAAATAAATAGTTATATTACTTAGATTATAGAAATACAAATATTATACCAATCATGTTTCGTTTAGTTTTTTTTTATATATACTGTATACCCACACGAAAACACACACACATGCTCCCCAATGCACCTCATGGGCCTGATTATTGATTTCACTCCTGTTGTGTAGACACCTCCTCTGTAGATTTGATTAGTCACACAGAGGTGACAGAGGGGAAGTAAAGCTCTTAGGTTAGAGAGAGTGATGACAGAGAGAAAGAGGGAAGATGAGAAGACAGCTTAAAAATGGTGGAGAAACAGGAAAAAAGGTGCAAACTTTCCTCTGATGGGTGATTTTTGAAATAAAGTTTAAAGCTTAAATGAATCTTCATTTGAATATGCTGTCGTAATACATTCAAAGCTTTACTATGTTTTGCGGGAAGTGAGAGATCACATTATGATACCTGCTGGTTTTTCAGGTTTGATGTCATCATTAATTTCTTCATGGCACCTTGCTGTCTAATGCACTGATGAACTGACTAACTGCTTTCTTACTAATGTGTCTTTTAACTGCTGTGATAAAAACACACACATAAAATATATTTCTTTACATCACATTTTCCCGTGTGTTTGTGCTTATGCAGGTTTCACAGTGAAAGAGTGTTAAATCGCACGCGCTGTAAAAAGCTAAAAGTGAAAATAAAATCGATTCCATGTGTGAACACAAATCTTAGAAGGCTCTCGGGAGAGTGCTTGTCCTTAACACTCCTCTTTTAGTTAACAGTCACATGGAATAAAGAAAATTCGATGTTTAGACATAACAATTAAGTAAATTAATTCTACTGTACGATCTGGAGTAAGTGCAGAGGTGTGGGCTGTGTTTGTTTTGCCCTGCACTCCCAGGACAGATATTTAGTCTAAACAGATTTTAAATAGGTTTAATTGGAAATTACTGTTTTGGACTGTCTTCATTTTCAAAGGCCCATCATTTCCGAATTCATTTCTGGCTTCACATTGATGCTTTAAAATTAAACCATGAAAGTTAACTACTGGTCCAGCCAACTAATCAGACCACATTACGCTTTTCGGGAGAAAGGGCTTTATAGAGGCTTTATTTTAAAAAATATTTGAAAAATAATGTTGTTGGTTTTTTTTCCTTCAAGCATGAAAACCTATTCTAGTAGACCCAAAAAACAAAATCAAAACTTTCAAAAAAATGGCATAATATAGGTCTCTTTTATAACAAGGTTTGTCTGTCCAAAATGAATCCTGACAGAGAAAACTGTACCCCTGATGTCCTTTTTGACATACACTTATCCCATACGCATTTATCCATTCGTCATTTTACCTATAGGTGACTCACACACCGCAGCATGGTCTGATCGAGGTGATGCGGCTGGTGACTCATTAGCACACACACGCTCTCACTCAGTGCCCAGCGTTTAATATACTGCTCTACACCTCCGTTCCCGTTTCTACCTTCTATTGTTTTGATCATTGGATAATCATCTTTCCATTCCAATATTGTGTGCACAAATGTTCACAGCACTCTGCCATACTGTCTGTCACTCATTCCTTTGGTCTAAACAGCGCTTTCTAGCCAATTATTTCAGTATACAGCAGTCTGGATGAACCAGCTAACTGTCACTCAAGTGGGCAGAACAACATAAGAGGTGAGGCTATATGAGACAGAATGAGTGATGCAGAAAGACTGGAAGAGAGATGAGAAGAAGAGCTGCTTAACTGATCAGTAGCTGTCCATGTTCCACTGATTTATTTTTAACACAACACACAGGCCCGGATACATACTATTGAGACTTAGACTGACAGACAGGATATGTCTATGCAGGTCTACCTTTATATGCAGGAGCACGCTTGTGTCTTTGTGTGCGTCCTAGATCCTGATGGTCTTGTGATTCACAGGACAGAACAGACAGACACACTTCTGAAACAGATATGAAGTATTCAATTGATTGTTGGAATTATTTTAACATCCTTTAAGCCTATTTAAGAAGACATAAAAGGTTTGAATGAACAAGATCATGTATTTGAATGTTTCAAAAAAGGAATAGTTGTCTCTGTATGTCCATGTGATGAGTCATCCTGAACCTGGAGACACTTACACCTGTTTCCTCAGCTACAGCACCCAAGAGATGTAGCCGTCCCCTGCAGATTCAATGAACAAATCAAGGTCAGACAGAGAGCTGTAGTAGAACTCACGCACTTGCTTGCATGGACTGGAAGAGAAGTATACAGCTGCTACAATAATGACAGTTTGTGTGTTAAAGTTTGAGTAGTGTTATAACAAATTCATGCAGGAGAGAAATAATTCCTCCATTTACCCCCTCCCTCAAGGTTACTATTCTGAAATGTGAGATTTTGACGCACATTGTGACGCAGTCGTCACTGGGGCATTCTAGCCCCACCCACCAACTCTACCTGAACCAATGAAAATTCCATATGCTCTCTCTTCCTAAATGCGGTCCCATCAACACCACGGAATGGCTGCAGCAACACTGAGCACTATATCGTACCACACAAACATCTATTCCAAAAACCTGCATCGATAGAGAGAGAGAGAGAGAGAGAGAGACAGACAGACAGATAGATAAATAAATATATATATATATAGATAGATAGATAGATAAATAGATAGAACTGAAAAAGTGTGAATATGAAAGAGATGGAGAGAGAATTTCCATTTGTCATTGTTTGAGATGCTTTATGCTATTTCCAAACAGAACATCCGTCTGGCCTTGGCTCTCTCCTCCTCATTCTTTTCTCTCTGAATCTTTAGAGAGGAGAGAAGGTTGCCATAGTGACAGAGATGCTTATAGTAAAGAAGGAATGTGGTTGTCATGGAATATTTTGTAAAATAGGAGAAAATCAATGAATTATTGAAACTGTGCAAGAACACAAACGCGAGGCGATGAAAAGAGAGAAAGAAAGTAGGCAGAGAGAACATTCTGTTCAAATCAATAATAACAAAATGCAAGCATTTGTTTTGTTTAGCTCGAGTGTTTGTTATATTAAAACATTGACCAGCTCCAGTGTTTGGACATTGTTACAGACCTGATGATGTGGATGGGTGAAAGCTGATAAAGCACTGATAGATAGTTCTCCATCATGTGTTAATTACATTACAACAGCTACACTTGATCCCATCACCGCTCACAAGTAATCTTATTATTGTACACTACACATACAGAGCGAGAGCGTGAGCGAAAGAGAGAGAAAGTCGAGGGATCATAAGAATATGTTCTCGTGTTTCGGTCTTGTAGTTTCCAATGCAGATCTATCTAGCACAAACTAAACTAAAATTAGATCTATCAGATATCATTAGTATTACCATTCACGCTACTGAAATATAAATCTGATAAAAGAGATATGGATTCGCCTCTCAATGATCTTGAAACCCACAGCCACAGGAATACTGCAGCACCACCTAGTGACGACTTTATGAATTAATCGCGTGAGGCTTCTCTTCTGTAGGCTACAACTGCTTGATATAGCCCTACGTCTACTGTATTTATTTCAGAGTATGTCCTAAGGAAAAGAAAAAAAAAATCATGATTTGTCTTCTCATAATTATAAAGCAGTAACTATAACTACTAGCCTACTACACGCGAAACAAAAACTCAAGTGGCAAAATATGTGGAGGAAACTGTAAACTACAGTTTCAAGATATGATGTGAACCAAATAAGAGAACTAATTGAACATTTTACAGCAGTCACTCTATTAACTTCACGTCCTCTGCAGCAGTGTACAATATGACAGCTGCAGTACAGTAATTACTGCAGTCTCGCCCTGAGGCCATTGACCCGGATGTTGAGTTGACACTTTATGAACAGTGACTGCAAGGAAGCAATATAGGCCTACTATAATTAAATCTGTACCTTTTTTGAGTAAATTAAGACATAGCACTTACCTGCGCGACTGTCTGTGTGTTGTGTAATTAACTATTTTCCTCTCTTCGTTCTGTTTTCATCCTTGTTTTTAAGGCAGTTTTTGTTCTCCAAAGCACAAATGGAGGAAATGACTGAATTATGGAATAACTGAATTATTCATATGTAGATATGTTGAGAGCATGACACATCATGAATCTTTATCGAGCAGAAAGACTAATGCTGTGGGACAAAGAAAGAACTCCAATTAGTGATGGGCCCATCTGATGCTGAACGGGCCCCACAGACCCCAGGGACCAATTTGGACAGGCACGTGCCTGGTGGTGTTCGCTGGGTTCCCGCGTGTCTAACCAAACACCAGACGCGTTCCTTGGTTGTCCAGGAAACACACAATCCCGCCATCTGTCACGGTCTTGCGCAGTGATCCCTGTCGTGTAACTGCGGCGCTCTAACTAGGGAGAACACACATTTATTTATTACCCGCCATTAACAGCAGAGTGGGCGGAAAACAAAATCTTTGACACGCCCTTTCAGGTCTAAAACACACCTTTCAAAACCTGGGCCCTATCTAGGATTAGCTATAAATTAATGGTTTAATTTCAAAACAACAACACAGAAATTAATTCGGAATTTATGGGCCTTTCAAAATAAAGGCCTCGCAATTTCGCAATATCAGCATTTCCACAACAGACATTTCAAATGAAACATTATTTTAAATCTGCAAAACAAGCGCTCTAGAGATATGCAGTTTTGTTAACAGACAGATCGTGCACATGACATATTTATACCAGCAGCTAACAGCAAGTCACACTGTGAAAGCCAGATTATTTTCTGACAGTCAGCGTTATTTAAATCTAGTTTAAATATGAATATGAAAAAGTTTAAATTCACTTACATAAAAGCAAAAAGTTAAAAACTGCTGGGAAAAAATATCTAAAACTTGTCTTGCTAGATAAGTAGCAAGGTGTGAAGTAGGCCTAATTTATAAAACTTAATTTATATTATGTATTTTATAGGCTACCTATATTATCATTATCATTTTTAAGCCTACTATTGTTCAAAGTTAATGTAACGTCTCTCCTGTTGGCTGTTGCTAGCACAATCACGGTTCCGGGTAGTCTAATGAAAAGATTAGGAAGTTATGGCAGATCAGACATGATTAGGCCTAGCCTACCTAAGCCCGACCCTTCGGCCCGACTTCACTGGTTTAGCCAACGTAAATGGGAGAGAATAATTCAGTTCACTTGTCACTGAGTTTACAATATTAAATCAGCAAAGGACCTGTTGCTCGCCATGTTACAAGTTCGCTCGCTCTTCTCTCAGAGACACACACTGCGCGGCAGCAGTGGGGAAACGTAGAGGGCGTGGTCAACCTGTCACTTCGATCCAGGGTGACCAATAGAAAAGAGCCTCCCATCCTGGTTGGTAGAGACCGCCCAGGCGCCCACTGAGACACAGCTTCATTCACAAGCAAAACTTTTCAAGTGTGTGTAGGCTATCTGAACGAAATGGAATGGGATTGGAATTTTCTACAGGTAAAAGTTAAAACTAACCCGTTAGACGTTAGTGAATAAACTGATCAGAGACGTATTGTACATGCAAATATAATCACACGTGGGTAAACAAACAATATAGGAAGTTAATCTTCTCATCGGACAGAAATGAGCCCATATGCAAAATCATTCCACTGAAAAGTATAGGCTATATTTCCCCTAAAAATACATCCTGTTTCCTGTAATTCTGTAAACCACCGAAAATGATATAGATAACGCTCAAATATTATTTATTTTTTGCTAATAATGAAGAACATCAACTGAATATGACATGTTTATAAAACTACAGTATACATTATTATCAGCAAAGAATTCGGAGAGACCCGTAACTGCTCCCTAAACGCTGTTTTCATAAACTTGAACCGCATGTGTAGCTAAACAAACGAAATTTACAAACCTATACGGTTTACGTTAGCCTAATTGTTGGCGAAACATAGGCTAGATATTTAAGTTTAGATGGCACTAAATGCAAATTAATATAGCCTATTCGTTCTTTATGTTTCGTCTCTGAAAAAAAAAAAAAAAAAAAAAAAAAAAAAAAAACTTTCTGCCCAAAACAATTGTTTGTGGGAGCTAGTGTTTGTGTAATATGGCTACACAATTATGAATGATCACAGGCGTGCTGTTAAACACGTCAGTGATACTCCGTGAATTTGCACTGCCAGTGTGTAAATGCAACTTGACACCAAGAGTGTGTATGGAGAGAGTGAAAGTTTTGACAGTGACATTGTTGGCGGATCTGCTGAGAACACAGAGGTAGGCACTGTTTCATGCTTTTTATTTCTTAAAATACACCTATAACGCGATAACATAAAACAGAATTTTAATATGTTATACTAAAATTATACATCCGTTTATTTAGGCTACATAAGTTAACAAATTAATCGTTTCTTAGCCTATAGTTTAAGGGCGGTCTCGAAACTTCGCTAGCGGTCATTATAAGTAGTGTAAGTGTAATGTAGGGTATTGGAGTGCTTTACTCCGATCTCAGGCCAGATATTTATCGTACAACTCTTTTAGTGAGGTCAGATATAACAAATCTGTAAATAAATGTAGGCTATATAAATGTATAAAGAAGCTGCTGAAATGATCTTCATCATGAAGTCAAGTATTAGTTTCATTAAGTCCTACTTGATGTATGATGTAAAATTATGCAGCAATATAATATTGTAGCCAGGGGTGGACTGGCCATCTGGAAATATAATATCTGAAATAAAAGATATCATGTGTTTATCTCTTTCAAGTATATAAATTAGTACAAAACTAATCATGAAAGTTTCTTTTTCAGTGCATTTGTTTTACAATATATGGCTATTAACTGATTATGTAGTAATGTTGACAGACACTATATCACAAGTTTTGAGTTTTTCTTTTTTCAATTTGCACACTGAATATGGTTCAGCTCTTAATTTTGAACTCTCAAAGTGCACCAGATTGATGAATTTAACAATATAAAGCACAACAATTTCCCGAACCTCCCTAGGTTCACTCACCAGAGATTTACCAAAAATCCTGTGGGAAACACTGTTATTGCTATGCCAGTGCAGCTTATACAGTAACTTGTTTTAGGATTCGTCACTGTGGACTCGGAGTATTAGTTCATTTGTATTTTACAATTAGTAGTTATTTCATCTGTTAACTTTTACTCATTCCTCACTCATTACATGGCATTAGTGGTTTTAAGGAATAGGAGTTGGTATACATATTCAAGGTTGTACAAAGATCGTTTGCGTTTATGATCATATGTAGTGGGCCGGTCTGGGCCAAAATGCCAGGGCCGATTTTTTGTCCCAGTCCAGCCCTGATTGTAGCCTAGTGTTTTATGCACCCCAACAAATTATTGCCATACATTTTAGGGCCACATTTTCATCTGTATAACAAATCTTAACTCTGCACTTATAGAAAGTTCATTAAGGCTGTGTATTTTCTAAGAGTGTGAGAAGATGTTTGTTGAAGAGCTTAACCTGGCCCAGATCTCTTACTTCTGGTGCTCTCCAGTAATCTGGAATTAAACTAGGCAAGAATGAGGAAGGATGAGACAACATTTTGCTTAACTATAGATAGTTCACCCAAAAATTCAATGTAATAATTTATTTGCCCTCATGTCATTCCAAACATGTTTGACTTTCTTTCTTCCGTTGAACACAACAGAAGTTTTGAAGAATGTTTGTGCTGCTCTCTACCATACTCTAACTGAAAGGTGTCCATGGACAAAAATCACCATAAAAGTCCATACTGCATTATATTCCAAGTATGTCTATATTCTATTCTACACAATCTTCTAAGTGTTGTGTAGTCATATGATAGCTTTTTGTGAGCAACAGATTGAAATTTATGCTGTCATTCCTTGAAAGTCTTCCCTTGAAAATCTTGCTTCATGCACAGCAGTGTTCACCATTCACCTTCATTACAGTGAAAAGATCCGTAGTCTGTTGTAAATAATTGCTTATGGGTTCAATGGAAGAAAGAAAGACATGAAAGGGTGAATATGATGATCACACATTTGAATTCATGAATACATATAACATTTTTTGGGGTGAACTGTTCCTCTACGCAATTGCCGAACTTTCCCTCTGGTTCAGATATGTTGACCTTTACTATGAGGTAAGGTAAGACATATGGGGTAAGACAAATCTGAACATAATTATAAAAGAAATTATTAAAAAAAGAAAAACGTTTAATATTTATCTAATATGTTAACATATTTTGGCATTTCAGAAACAAGACAACATTAACGCAAAAACAACCTATTAACGTGTCCATCACATTCACAGAGAGCTATTTCCTTACTAAATATTTGATCACCTAACAAAAATTGTACACAGTTTGCTAAATACAGAGGGTGCTCATCTTTCACTCCAAATCATTTTACCACACATTCGCAATGGCCTGAATGAATTGCAAGTTTCACTTACACTGTTTGTGGTTGTGATCCACTCACTATAAGCAATGTCACTTTTGCTAATGCGGTTTCTCAAGTTGCATTGAAATGTAGACCTTTGTAGTAGAAAAATATGTTGAGTGTGCTAACATCCTCACTGATATTGTTCAGCTTTACATGTCATTAAAATAAACACAGAGTCTGTGTTGTTTTCATGGATTTACTCCAGAAGTAAATTAGTTGCCGTGGGTGTTGCCCTGTCATGCTTTGAAGCAGAGATCTTTTCTTTACACTCAAATTCCTTGATAGAACAAGTACTCTACATTTTGCCTGTCAACCCAGTATTAGGTATGATAAATGTCAAGCCCTTTCTCTACAGTAACTCATGGCTGTAATTTAACAGAGGCAAGAGAAGCCAGACTACCAGGCCTGCAGAAATGTGATTTATTGTGTTGGACATACACTGAACCTGACACTTAGATTGGTATGGCAGTTAAAAATCATATTTTGTATCTGTTTTAGCTTGTATTCCCAGACGAGAGCTTTCAGCATTCTTTAAGTTATTAACCAGAACATGAGTGGATGACACAATTACAGCCTGTAAAATTAGACCGATTTCTCTGTTTGATGAGGAGCTTGCACGGAAAATATCATTGGATGAGTGCAGTTGATCCTCTGTATCTCATGTGTAGCCTTGTGTCAGTGTGTATCAATGAATGTTCACACCTATCTGTGAGCGGTGAACTGGAGCATAAGTCTGTGTGTGTGTGCTTTACCGTTACGTGCATCTTGGTGTGTGTACGTGTGAACAAGCCTCTTTTTGTCTGTGGGTTTGGATGAAGACCTCTTCCTCTCCTCCTGTCTGAGTATGGTCAGGTTGCAGTGTAAGTGTGAATGTGGCACCTGTGTGCTGTAATCCTGTTGTGTGGGCTTCCCATGCTCCATCGGTCAAAGAGGCTCAGCCTTGATCACTGACACACACGAGGCCCTGGAGTTTAAGCCATCTTCAGTTCTTGCTTTTCTTTAATCATCCATTCTGCCAGTGCATGTCAATTACAGCTGTACATTTCTGCATCGTACAAACAGCATGTTAAAAGAATATGTCCAAATTCGCATAAAACCGCAAGCAAAAAAGGTACTCGGATGACCTTCCGGTGAGATTCTAAAGTGTGCATTCAATGGACACTTTACTATCCCATGAGGCCACAGGAGAGGATTTGTGATTCCATCCATACTACACACATTCATGCTATATAGAACTTCCTTTTTTTAACAGTTGCAAAGTATCTACTCAGACAGAATGCAATTTGGGACACAGCCAGTGATTCATTTGTGAATTTGACTGATTTGGCTGCAGCAGTAATAATTCATATGTCAGACTGACATATGACAGACCTATCTGTTTGACAATCTCTCTATTAAATCATGTGGATGTTATGTTATGTTACTCTTTGTCCCTAGTGGGACACAAGGCTTCAAAGATTTGCTTCCATTTAGCTCGATTATTTGTGGTGTGCTGCATCTCTTCCCATGTTGTTTTAGGTCGACCTAGTTTTCTTCTGCCAGGTGGTGTCCTCATCATGGCAGTCTTTGCGATTCGATCCTGGTCCATTCTGAGAACGTGTCCAAGCCATCGGCTTTGACGACGCTTGATCTCAGGGACCACACTTTGAATCTTTGTCCTCCTGTACAGTTCTTCTTTTATGATTTTCATAGGCCAGGTATCAACATATCCTCCTGAGGCATCCATTGTGAAAGGCACTGATCTTGTTCATGTCGCCCTCAGTAACTCGCCAGCACTCTGAGCCATACAGCAGGACTTTGTGGTGGTGCTGTATTGACTAGATTTCCAGACCGTCTTTAGTCTGGCGAATACACCTGTAGCTTTTCCGAGCCTTGCTTGCATATCTTTTTGTGCTGCATTATCCTTTCTGATGAGGCTTCCTAGGTATGTAAAGTTGTTGACATATTCCAGTGGATCATTATTGACAGTGATTGTTGCATTAGGGACGGAATACATGCGTATAACTTTGGCCTTTGATGGGTTGATGTTCAGGCCCACCTGCATGGCAAAGCTATTCAGCCTGTCAGTAAATTAAGTGTCAAATATCCACAAAAAACCCATTGTTTCTTTTGGCACTTCCATGCAAATAAGTAATATATATTCTCAGGATATCTGTAGATTAACTCAACTACAGGATTTGTGTACTCTGTCTACCTGGATATATCAGTTTGTCATAGTCTTGGTCATCTTTGTATCCTCTTTTCACTCTTGTGTGTGGTTTCAATGTTTCACCATCTTCTGTTGTGTCACCAAAAACATTGATACAAAAAACTTTAAAAGCACTTCTTGTGCACTTCTGGGAGATCGACTTTCTTCTTTGCCTCCGATTTCTCCCTGCTCTCATGAAACCACTCTTAACATACCATCTCATCACCCCTCACTTTATGCTGTGGAGGACAACATCTAATTGTGTCAGAGTTTATGTGTCTTAATCTCCTCTTCCTCACCATCTCACTCAAGAGCTTCAGGTCATCCAGCTTTAATAAAATAAATGGGGGTTGGGGTGGACTTACATTTACCACTATTTCTCTCTGCGCCTGTTTCAATTGCACACATCTGCCCTGCAGGTGTCTACACTCCTTCCTCTGCCTTACAAGACTGTGGCAGTTATGGGAAACAGGGGCATGTTTCTACACGTGAAAGGCCCCTCTGATGAATAGTTGCCTGGGTAGGGGAGAAATTACAGGACAGATCATTCTTCAGTTGCTAAGGATTGAAGTAAGACTTGAACATTAAATCCTTCCCTAAGAGAGAGTGTGTCTGAGCTGGTATTTGTCTGTTTGTGTTTGCCCTTTTCTCCATCCAGTCTAGCATGACAAATCTTAATTCCATCATTCTAATTCTGTACCTAAAATTGATAAATTGTGAAATACCTGGCGGCAGTCAGACATGGAAATAGCTGACTTTGAAACAGTATTAAACTGATTCCCATCACTATTTATTATTCCTGTTTGCCTGTTAGCAATGTTAATATTTCCCTTTCATTGTTTCGGTCAGTTTTAAAGAACAGTTGGAATGAGGTAGATGTGCATCATTAGGTACAGTGTAAATCCAGCGGTGGTTGAGGTAAATTCAGACAGTGGCCCATATACAGAAGCATTGAGAGAACAGATGTTCTGCAATAATTCATATGTACAGCACATTTAATAGTCCATTCAGGGCCATTGAGCCTGACCATTGCTGCAGAAGGTATATGCTAGAATATTTAAAGAGGTGCTGCATTTTTGATCCAATTTATAGTGTATGATTTGTTTTCTCTATCCTGCAGTCCACTACCTGAGTCAGTATGAATGGTCCCTTAAGTCCCAGGCGGGAACCAGGACCTGACCTTTCCTGTCTGCACCTGTACAATGAGTGGTTGGCATGTAGGCATGAGTCCAGTCTCCTGCCCATGAAAGAAGATCTGGCCATCTGGCTAAACAGGATCCTTGGTAAGAAAATATAAGTATATTCATATTTGCATAAGAATTAGCGATTGCTGATTTGCGAACTGATAACCTTTAAGAGATAGTTCATCCAGACATGACAATTCTGTCATTATTTACTCACCCTCATGTCATTTTAAAACTATATGACTTTATTTCTTCTGTGGATCACTAAAAAAATATATTTTGAAGAGTGCTTGTAACCAAACCGATTTGGTCACCATTGACTTCCAGTGTATGGAGAAAAAAACGCTGAGACATTTCTCAAAAATACACTGGCTGGGCTTAATCTTTAGGGCAACATTGAGTCTTTTACAACAACCATGAATTGCTTTTGGCAGTTCAACACATGGAAACTTCTAACTGGATCTCAAGTGTCAAGGAAAGTTGTAAATGTAAAATTATAGCCATCCCTGGTCACCAATAGGCCCACTTGTTTTATTATTAGTCACAACTCCAGGAGAAGATGGTACTGTACCTTGTGCTTCCCAAATGCAATTTTCTGTACATGTTTTGCATTTCAGCTTTACAGCAGTGTCAGTAATTTAAGTTAGTTTTTCTAATTTGAGTAAAATCTTCTTACTAACAAGGATTCAAGGTTACCCTTTCTCCCATTCCCATTGCTTGGTGTCAGTTCAAAGGATAAAACCTTATTTACACAGTCGGATAAAATCTTGATTAAATCCTGCACAAGCCAACAGATATGGATTATTCTGTATGTGCCCATCAGATCAGGAATATCATGGTGTTTACAGCCATTTTAAATAGAATTCCTTAAATTCCTCTGCATCTTGGATCAATGGGACATGCCCTGATGGGACCCTAAAAGAGGAATTGCCTTTCTCAAACAGAACAGGATATGAGCGTCTTATACGAGTCCCTGCGTGTCTTGACCTTTGTTGTCAGAACCTCATAAGACAACTGAGGGCTGAAGAGGCTTGATAAAAACAAAAAACAACATGTAAAGAGATATATAAAAAAAAAAAAAAAACTTTAGCCAACAGGCTGGCGGTACTTAAATATAAGTCAAGACACAACAACCTGAGAAATGAGATTAGAAGGGAGACAACATCAGAGTTGTTGTTTTCACCAAAGAAGCTGATGATGGATTTCTCTGATTAACACACACTTTTCTCCCTCAACTCTTCCTGTTCCTGTTGATCTTAGGGCAAGCATTATGGCTCTGTGGTTGACAGACAGCAGGAGATCTCTTTGTTTCCCAACACACTTCTCTCTCACTCTGAGCTAATGATCATCCCCAGTCATTCTGCACATCAGGATTTCTGTTTTTGTGGTTTCCCTCCGCCGTCACTTCCTGTATTCCCCCTCCCCAGGCCCCCCATGCCCCCCACTCCCCCTTCACCGTGATGGTTGAGCTCCGGTACCACTGCTGTGTCTGAATCTGTATGTACTTAACACCCAGGCCTCAGGAATGTGTCTGCACAGCCGTGAGAATCTCAGAGCAAGTGTACTTAGAGGATTTTTGGGGCGTCTTCGAGTTGCCTAAGGTACTGAAAACTGATAAACAAAAGATGGAGAAGAGGATATGTAAGGAAAGTAAAACAACAACCATAAAACTTGTATTGTACTGTGTGTACGCCAGTAGCGAACCGTGACTATTGAACCTTGGCCCTCTCACCCCTTTCCCTCGTAGGGAAAAAATTAAACTCAGCCTTAAATCAGCCTAGCTGTTGTTTACACGGAGACCGTTTTCAAAAGTGTGTGTTTTCAGGCCACCAAAACGCCGTTGTCGCATAAATAGTCTTCCGTTTTTAGTTGAAAGCTAAGTTGGCCACTAAAGCTTGACATAAAACAGTAGTAGTGGCAGCCAGAATATAATCAGTCATATAACCTATTAGAATTCAAATAACTTACCCAAACAGCAAACAATTCCAGCAATAAAGCTTTAGCTTCTTGATTGATTCTGTCATCCAGTTTTATCGCTTATAATTGCTGGGATTGAAATGGTTTAAATAAAGCTTTGGCTTTCTGCACAAAATTAAGCTCTGGTGTAGGTCTTCCTCTGCCACTAACTCCAGCTTTTCTTTAAAAGTTAACCTTGAAAACGGCGTGGATGATAAATTAGCAACGATCACCTCATTAATGTTGCTTGCAGTTTCCATAGTGAATAAAGATTTTATCAGCATTTTTTTTTCTTTTTTCGATTGAGTTCCTCACAGCGAGCCAAACGCGTCATAAACTTGATTTCATAGGAATCCCCATCCATTTCGAGGAAAGATATGATTGGTCATTTTTCCTGTCATTTGAAATCAGTCTGTAATTTCACAGCTGGACCACCAATCACAGAGTTGAAAGCAGATTTGAGATGTTTATGATCAAGTTATGGTCAAGTTTATGGTCAAGTTATAAATTCCTAAAATAACATTAGAATGGATGACTTTTTATTAAAAATGTTTTTACTTTTTAAAAGTTATTTAAAAGTTTGTAAATATTATTTTTACAATAGTTTATGAGGGCCTGATGGCCTAGAGGCCCTGACGGTTCCCCTTGTACTAAGTGTCACTACTACGCATTTTACAGCTACCAGTTCATCCACTACAATTTAATCAGTGCTTTTATAACCTCACTCTTTATTACTACAAGCCTATTGATCATTCTTTATCTCTCTCCTAATGTTCATTTGTCTCTCTGAATGCTTCCTGCACAGGTTTGGACATAACAGTGGATAACTTCATGGACAGACTAGACACTGGTGTCGTCTTGTGTCAGCTTGCAGAAGCGCTACAGGAGAAAATGATTATGGCCAGCATTGGCAAGGTGCTCATATTATGGGTATTTTGATCCTAAACTAAATATTTTTTTTCTCTATAATCCCCCCCCCCCCCCCCATGTATTTTTTTTTAACTAAATATAGTTTTTTTAATATAGTGTCACCTAACAGAGGGGAAACTATCTGTTGTGCTATTTTAAACTATAAAATATTCAAATGAGCACATAATAAGCTAGCCAGAGTTACAATTCAGTTGGTTTCTGTTGTGTTCATAGCCCTTTATTCGGCGCGTGGTTCGCTGGCGGCCTGATGCAGCCTCTGGATCGTTCTTTGCTCGGGACAATACAGCTAACTTTCTGTTCTGGTGCCGTAAAATTGGAGTGGAGCCATCACATCTGTTTGAGTCTGAAGATCTTGGTGAGTATTTCAAAGCAGCAGCAGATTTCTCTTATCCTAGGATAGGCTTTTTGTTTGTTTGTTTATGTTTCAGATATTAGCTTGTGAATACTCTTTCTTTGTGATTAAAGGTGGAGTAAGTCATTTTTGAAATATGCTGTTGGCCAATGTTGACATTTGAAATTTGACAAACACACCCCTTCTTCATTGCTCCTCCTCCAAAACACACACTCCAATCTTAACAGCCCTGCTCTGAGATGGTCTCGAACCCCGATCCCCCTGCAAGCGAGTCAAGTGCACTAAACAATGACACCAAACCCTGCATTCACTAGCAGTCGTCAGAGCGACTCTGACTAACTGGCCTCCGTTAGGCTACATACGCAATCCAAGAGTGGATGTCTGTTTACAGAAGCGCAACAGAATAATGCTTCATGAAAAATAAAGCGCAGATGATGAACGAATGACAAGGAAGCACAAAAAATGAACGTACAGTACACAATAGTAATTACAAACAAGAGTTGGTTGTTAGTTGCCAACAGCACAGCAGCTCAAGACACACGATGACACTCAAACCCAGTGTTACTCACGTGTGGAGCAAATAAAAAAGCAACCTCCGCGTCTGTTTTCAGGCCTTCCGCTTCTCTCTCTCCAGCGCTGGACAGCGTTTCTTATATTAATGCGGGTCCAAAAGCTCTTGCCCAGACATAACCCTTAATTTTCCAGTGATTTCTTCGGAGCTTTTCTCTTTTGTATTGTGTTTCATCTCTTTCTGCAGTCTTTCTTCAGTTCAAATCTCCCTCTTGCTCGTTCTCTCTCCTCCACCATCATGCGCCCCCCTAATGCTGATAGGCTGACACGTTTGTTGTTGTGTCGGACCGACTAAAATCCAAACAGCATTTTTCAAAAACTACTTATCCCACCTTTAAGCTGACTAGGTTCTTTGGTTTCAATACAAGTGGCAACGTCTGAGACTATTCATCAACAATCCTGAGAACTATGGACACATTTTCAGCACAGAAAGATGCTGTTTGGATTTTAGTCGGTCCGACACAACAACAAACGTGTCAGCCAATCAGCATTAGGGGGGCGCATGATGCTACAAAAGAGAAAATCTCAGAAGAAATCCCTGGAAAATGAAGGGTTATGTTTTACCATGACAGTTCCCTGCTGGTGGAATGATCTGCCTAACTCAACCAGATCTGCTGAGTCCGTAGCCATTCACCCAAAAATGTAAATTCTGTCAACATTTACTCACCCTCATGTCGTTCAAAACCTGCAAGACTTATAACATTTTATTATAATTTTTTTTTTTTAAATTAATTTTGGTTGGACTAACCCTTTAAGTGAGATGTCCAGTTAGAACAGGCCTCAATTCCTCTGTCTCTGTGTCTATGCAGGCTGTCGTTCTGTGGGGCTGTGGCCCTGAAGAACTGCTGAATAGCCAAGCAGTATCAATATCTGTGTCACTCTACTGTTCACAGCGTCACACCCTTGGCCCCTGCTGTCCATCACTGTGTGATGAACAATGGAGAGAAAGAGAAGGAAATAGAAATGAAAGGACAGTATGTCAGGAGGAAAAAGGGGAATGAAAAAATAGGGTCAAAGATAGATAGAGAATACAATACAATAATTGTGAAAATGAAAAAGAGTGCACATTGAAAGGTTTTGAGAGGATAGATAAAATAATGCAGCATGAGCTAGTGTTCAATAACTGCTATAAACGCAACAAAACCCTTTTCTCAGTCTTTAAGCTCTGGTTGTTTTACAGGTTTATAGGTCATATTACATGAAGAGAGGGCTGATAAAAACTTAAAACCCGAGGGACATTTGCAGTGACAGAAATTGAACCAGTGTGTCGATCTAACTTTGTGTCTGTGCTTTTCAAAGAGTCACGCAGTTGACTTTTGTTTGTGCACATGCCTGTCTGTTTTTAAATGCATTTCACTGTTTAAAACTAAAATTAATGTGCATTTTCCAAATTCAGAAAAATAACATTCTGTTTATTTTATACCTCAAATTAGTGTATATTGATACCCAATTATTAGGACTGTAAATCTAGCCGACATTTATCATAGTTTTAAAACCGAGGCTATTTTGGATTTAGCTATTGTTACTTTGTTTTCATAAGGATTCACACATTCAAACCTTGTCAGAATGTAAGGGAGACATATTTCTAATTTTGTTCTTGTTGATACAAGTTTCAACACCCTTTTACTACAAAATTAGCATCTAGTTTCCCCCCCCAACTTTTTCCACTGTACAACAAAGATAACACTAATGTCACTGCAAACACTACAAAGTTTGTTTTGTGTCTGCATGGCAAAGGCTCAAAAATGGGTTGGGAAGCTCATGCAAACATCTTTTAATGACTTAGTTAGAGGATGAAAATGCTCTGCAGTGTTTAGTATGGCTATTGTCTCATTAAGACATGACAAAGTCTTTTTACTTATTTTTGTCTTATTTTCCAGGAAAAATATCAAAACATCCTTAAAGCAAGATACATTTTCTTGAAGCAAAATGACACAAGATATAAAGGCTTTTTTCAGAGAAATCAAACTCAAATTTAGTGAGATGAAGAGAAAATGATTTGCCAATGGGGTAAGAAATAATAATGTATAATACATTTAGAAATAATAAAGGTGTTTTTTATTACAGTTTAATTGGAAAAGATATATTTTTTTGTTTTCTTAAACCTCATTATTATTATTATTTTAGATTTTATACATGTATCTTGTTTTAAGGGTGTATAGATATTTTTAAATAAAATATTGAATAATATATCTTTATTTTACTCAAAAATACTGAGTAAACAAAAGATTGTTCTCAGTGAGATTCTAGATTCAAAACTGAGGCTTCTTTCAGTCATCGTCATTCTCTTTGCAGGGATATGATAATGTTATTTGAGAGTGTATAATGTTATTTAGCTGAATAGACGTATCAAATTTATTTTCGCTTCGAGAATCTTTGTATGTGACTATCAAAGCTTGGTCTTGTCCATTGTTACACCCAGGGTAAAGTATATGTTTGTTTTAAAAATGCTGATATCATTAGTCTCTGAGGATTTTGCTGTGTGCATAAGATAATGTATGTGTTTCACCAGTTCTTCAGAGGCATCCGAGGGATGTGTGCTTGTGTCTCATGCAACTTGGCAGAATTGCTTCAAGGTGAGCTCCTCTGATCCTTTACAGTCGTTTACTTTCACATGTCATCATCATATTTTCATCTCTCAGTCACAGCTGAATAAACGTTCTCCCTCAGGTATGGCGTTGAGCCGCCTGCGTTGGTCAAGCTTGAGAGAGAGATTGAGAAAGAGGAAGATGAGTCTCTGTCACCATCCATGTTCTTTGCCTCACCTCTGCCGTCTCCCTCCACCCCACCTGTTTTTTTCACTCCTGATCCAGAACCCCCTGCAATCTCAACCCCCTCATCCATCTCTCCTCCTTCCCCTCCTCTGGCCCCTACCCCTCCCCCAGAGTCCACGTCCATCTTCTCTGACTCAAACCCCCAGTCAGAACCTCAGCAAACTTCACAAACTACACCATCACCCATCGGAACACCCGTCAAATCAAAGCCACCCTCTCTGACGAACGGCCTTGCAAAGACTAATGGGAAAAAGAGCAGCGGTAACCTGCTGGATGAGATTGTGAGTACTTTTAGGGTCATATACTGTATGCGGTTTCCCAATCCTGAGACTTCGTACTCATTATCAAAAGCATGTTTTCTTTGTTGCTTTGTTTCAGGTGAGGGAGATATCAGAGGATCCACCATGCAAATGTCCAGTCAAATTCTGCATTGAGAAGCAGCCAAAAGGCCATTATCGTGTCGGAGACAAAGTTCTCTATGTCAGGGTATGTACCATGTACTGCTCTTTTCACCACAATTGTTACTCGATATTTTATTATTGCAGGTTTCCATTTATTTCTGTGGAAGTGTATGAAGCGATATGAAAACTCATGTCTCATTATTTGTTATAAGCATGGACTTGTCAACAAGCTTTGCTGTGCTTTCACTGTTTCTTTAGAAGCACAAATATTAGTTTTGAACCTGAAAGAACACAGGACTCAGTCAAGGCAAACCCTCATGGGAGCTGGTGTTGCCTGGCAACATGAAGAAAAGGTTCACACCTTTGAATAGGGAAAAAGGAGGTTCAGACTAACAAATATCTAGGATCAGGGCTGGAAAGTCGGTTCATATATACCAGAAAAGAACACAAATATTGCACAAGAAACAATAATAAAATGCTCAGTCAAACTGAAAATACACAGAATTTAGATTATGTTAAAACTCAAAATGCCTAAAAGGTCATGTATGTTTTTTTGAGTCTTTAAATGAGACAATGCATCTAAACCCTTCAGGGAATAGTTGAATTCTTAACAGAATTGTCACTTTGTTCATTTGGGGTCATATACAAACTCATTACATGCTTAATTAAACATATTGGAATACACTTATGTAACACTGTCACATTAATAGCCATCAATACATCAAGCTGTTTGTGAATGTTAATGAGAACTTCCCTGGCTTTTGTCATTTTGAAATTTATCTAGCAATATAAAGTTCTGTCATGAAACTCTGGATGGCGCAGGCTAATAGGTCCTTAACTCAATCTGCTTGCAATCACATCATTCTCTATTGGGCACAGCTGATTGGTTCCTGCTTTAGAAGTAGCCAATGAGCTGCTGCTCAACCTTCAAATACTTGGTCAATTGCTGTAGCATTTGCAGCGCGCTCTCAGAATACCTCCACCTTCCCCAGCTCCACCTGTATAGATCTGCTACAGGTAATTCATGTATTCTATATATACAACAGCTGTATGTCTTACTTGCTCACAGCAGCGTGTTGTGAATGTATTGGCAGTAGCAAGTCCCGAACTTGCTGTCACAGCAGCAGCAATAAGAGCTGCAGCAGCGGAACAAATCTATTCCGCCTAGACCAAACATATCATTGTCATATCCATTACCACCATGCCAAATACTCAGATAGTTGTCATGACATATCTTACTTTCTTCCTAGAAACACAAACCAGACATTGGAATCTACTTTTATATATCAAGTAAAACTTGTGTATAGTCTCTCAACTGGAGGGGAGAATTGAAATAAATCTTTTTTTCATTTTCTCCTATGATACTATTCAACAACCAATGATTGACACTCTGGGGGTCATTTGAAGAAACAAGAGACAAGTTACTTAGAAGGCACTGTTGTTAGACTATAGATGTGCACTTTTTTGGTTGCAAAAGTCGCCATAAAAGTAGAATTAATTTATACGTTGGTTACTGATCGAATGATTAGTAGTGTGATTGTATTCAGAGACTTAAAGCCTTCACTCCACCACTCCCTTTTATGATTTTTCAATCAGACAAATCCTTCAGGGCAACAGAATGTGGCAGAGGAAGAAAAGCAGCTGCTTTCTGTCAGAGATCCAATTAGAGAGAAAGGCTTACTGTAGCACTCAAAGAGAAAGGGAGCTTTTAATATCATTTCTCAACCTTCTTTTCAGTGGAAGGGAGTGGGACAAGATTTTTTTTGTGACATCCTGGGCTAAAATGAAAGAGAAGGAAGATCCATTAGATCACCACAATGGTTGAGCTGTATAACAGAAGGGGTGAAGAATCGGTGAATCATTAAGAAATACGATTCGTGCCATGTCTGTCATTATCAGGGATGTTAATGGGTTCATGAATACTTTTCTCTTTAGATCTGACTGGAAAGCATAATGCCATTTAAACACAGACTGTTGAAAACTGTTTACCTTTATCTGGCATTTCACGGACACCTCATTTACATGAACATGGCTAACACATCTTCTCAGCCTTTTACCACTTTTTGTACGTTTGTGTATTTTTGCTATATATGTTCCACTAAGTTTATCTTGCTTTGTGATCTGTTCAGTAATTAAGGACATATTCATTATTCATTCTTTTTACACAAAAGGCAGATTAAGGGTCAGATATGAATCTCATCCAGGTGCGTCGAGGACAGAGGTAGACATCAAAACAGCCCAGGCCCTGGTGGTCTTGTTTTTGTCTCTATAGCAGCTTGATGTGCTTTAAAGAGCTTTTCCTGTGTGTACAAACTAGTTAATCTGTTTTTTTTTGTTGTTGTTTTTTAAAGTGGGTTACTACTGTTTGCCATCTCAGCCATTTCTTCTACTATTGGCTACAATACATCCTTCGGATGAGACGTTAAACCGAGGTCCTGACTCTCTGTGGTCATTAAAAATCCCAGGCCAATTTCCTGGCCAAGTTTGCCCCTTGGCCTCTGTCCATCATGGCCTCCTAATCATCCCCATATATACACTGATTGACTTCATCACTGTCTCCTCTCCACCAGTAAGCTGGTGTGTGGTGGGCATTCAGGCGCAATATGGTTGCCGTCGCATCATCCAGGTGGATGCTGCACATTGGTGGTGGTTGAGGAGATTCCCCCTTCCATGTAAAGCGCTTTGAGTACCTAGAAAAGCGCTATATAAATGTAACGAATTATTATTATTATTATTATTATTATTATTATTATTATTATCACAAGCTGCACTTCACTTTTTTACAGCCCCTTTTTAGCACACATTCTGGCTATTTGAAGTCTATCCTGGATGTGTACTCAATCAGGTCCTGTTCAAAGAAGGATATAAAAGCTACAATCTGCCATCTAGTGGTCAGTGTATTAACAACAGCGTGGTCGCTCTCGTCTCTTTCCCATTTATTTTTCAGTGGAGAAAAAAAGACGAGCGAAAAAGACTAAAAATCAATTTCGCTGTCATTATATATAATAGAGAATGAGATGAGAGGCTAAAGGAGGGTTGTAAATGCGCATAATATGGAATGAGGTTGGAGTTTGACTTTGACCACACAAGCTTTCAGAATAGTATGTAAATTATTTGTAATGGAACACACTGTTCGTCCCACTCTGCATTCTCATTCCATTTTTGCATCACTGAATTAATGCGCAGGGCCTAACATTATTCTTTCATTCTACACTGTCGTCGACTGTTCTTATTTACGTTGGCCTACAGGTCAGAAGCGCTAAAGGTTTGACTGACACGGGGTTTCCTTAAAGGTCCCATATTGCACACCTTTCTGAAGTTTTATTTTAGGTTTTGATGTATTTAAGAATATATATTTGCAGTAAAAGTACCAAAAACCATTCCAATATATTTTTACAGCTCCTTTCTCAGGAACTCTGCCAAGAACAGGTTGATTTTGGCCTTACCTTAATATTCATGAGCCTCTCTTCTGATTGGCCTGTTGTTTTCTGAGTGACGCACGGCCAGGCCAACCACAGGTAACTAGGGTCATGTATGCTGTAGCCTGCTGTGGCTGGTTGGTGATGCTCACAAGTAAGGTAAATAAAACACCTGTAATGATGGTGATAAATTATTTGTTATTAAAGCATAAACACTCACAAACCACTGTTAATTTAACATAAAATAAAGCATAGGCTACTACGTGCATGGTTTGGCATGACAGAAATAGCGCAAAGTGTGCTTCCTTAATAATTCCTAAAAAGCTGATATCTCAGTTCATCGCAATCTCACAAAGCTCCGTTATTATCAATGAAGCTGACTGCACAATACATCTTTCATAATGTCAACACTTTGTTTGTTATAATCGGAGGATTTGCCAGCATGCAGAATTCAGCACTGAACAAAAACTCAAGTTTTGAGCGGTGAGTGGATTCCCTCTTAAATGCATCTCATTGGTCATTGTGTTCAAGAAATCAACACATGTCTGTGATAAATAGAAACTCGTTCTGGCCTGTAAATCGTTTTTATTTTGTTTTAGTTATTCTTGTTGCTTTTGTGCAACTTATTTAACAATTTATTTGTTTTTAGATGTTTTATTTTGAGATATTTTTAAACTTTGCGGGAGTCCCGCAAATCGTTTTATTCTCCCGCAACCTGCACACACACGAGTACCGGCCCGTACTCGCCATCAAATCTAGTCCCGCGCCGCACTCTGCTGCGTTGGGTCCCGCTGGAGTGCAGGTCTCTACATCCATCGACTGAACAGCATTTTCTCGATATGTTTCAGTGTTGTTGTTGCTCAGCAACGATGTTGTCTGGGGGTTGGGCAAAAGGAGGGAGGGACGGTGGGCAGGGGTGGAGACTGAAGGCGGAGACTGAGTGGTTCTGACATCACATTTATACGGAAGTCACAACGGCTCGTGAAAAGGCACAGTTACTTTATGCAGGCTGTGTGCATTTGTCTGTGGATTGACTGTGAAACTTATATGGTAGTTTTCATAGCCCCTAGACCTCTGCTATCATGAAAAAAAGCCAGGAAATTTCATTTTTGACAATATGGGTCCTTTAAACAGACTCCCCCTCCTCCCTCGCGGCTTTCTGTGTGTTTGTTAATTCTCGCTTGCCCTTACCTCTTCTGTCAACCCTGACATTTTAATCTGCTTGGGAACAGCTGAGACTGATCAAACCGCATGGTAATTAGAATTATCCTGCTTGGCAAACGCACGCGCGCTTGAATAGGCTATAGCCTATCCCTCTATTAGGATGCATCAAGCTAAAAGGGTTTGGAGGGGTGGGAGGTGCAAAACATATAAATCTGGTTGTATTACCAACAGCTTAACAGCTTTGTAATGAGAGGGTCAAGACTGATAAGGTGGAGGGGAGGAAGAAAATAGATGACTGTCGTGCCTCAAGGGACAGAGACACATTTCTCAGGAGACATGACCCTTACTAGTTTCAGAGCATTTCTATTTCGTGTGTCTTGTTCATGCTCGGGAGCGGTTGCCGTGGCAGCGAGTGAGCTTCACGCCACGCGCCGTAGGTGTATGTCGGAAATGCCCGTGTGTGTGTGTGTGTGTGTGTGTTTCCTGCGATGGTGCTCAGCTGGTGCTGTGAGAGGTGGTGTTTCATTAGGCTTAATGAGATTTTAACTGCACAGCCTCTCTCTGTCTCTCTGTCTCTCTGTCTCTCTCTCTCTCTCTCTCTCTCTCTCTCTCTCTCTCTCTCACACACACACACACACACACACACACACACACACACACACACACACACACACACACACACACTCTCTCTCTCTCTCTCTCTCTCTCTCTCTCTCTCTCTCTCTCTCTCTCTCTCTCTCTCTCTCTCACACACACACACACACACACACACACACACACACACACACACACACACACACACACACACACACACACACACACACACACACACACACACACACACACACACACACACACACTCACTCTCTCTCTCTCTCTCTGGGATCATTTGCCTTTCATCGGATCCTTTGAATATTTTATGAAGGAGGAGGGGGTATTAGGGAGATCATTTTAAAGAAACACACACACACACACACACACAGCAGAAATGGCAGTTGTTTTATATACACAAGTGTTTCTTGACTTTCGTCTCAAGGGGTTGATATAAACAGATTGTTTTTATGAAGATCACATAAATGCCATTAATGTGTAGATTTTTGTTTATTCCCCCCCCCCAATTTTCAATCTTAAACTAAAATTCATAAAATATTAATTATTATTTAATTTCAGTATTTGTTTTGTGGAAATTATTTATATAAGTTAAAATAATAGGCTTCAAAAAACATTACTGTCCCACAGCCATGGCATCATTGTAATCACAATGAACAATCTTGCCCCTAATAAAGTTTTTTAGAAGTTATAGCGTAATTGTTAGCCAACAACAGTATCGGCGAGTATCATGTTTCAGATGTAATATGTGATGTGTGCAGAAACCAATAAAACAAAAAATCAAGCTATAGGCTATAGGTTGTGAGCATTATATTTTTATTGTGTGTCATTGCCAATAATTGTTAAGATATATAAATCCTAGCATTAAACAGAAAGACAATAGAGTTGGATATCGATAGAGTTATGTCACCACAATTTCCACATTAGGAATGCTAAACACAACACATGCTTTGAGATGTGTTGGAAATAACAGTGTGGTGAGAAAAAAAGACTGTATACCTACTAACTCTATTGGACATTGTTAGATGAGAGTTTTAAGAGATTTTATTTTCAAAAAATGCCAATAGTTGAAGAAACATCAGTGAAATGGTTTTATTGAACAAATCATGTTTTCTCACTTTTACAGATGTTGAATGATAAACATGCCATGGTGCGTGTTGGTGGTGGATGGGAGACCTTTGGTACTTACTTATTAAAGCATGACCCGTGCAGGATGACCATGATCGCCCGGCCTGGAACCAAAACATGCAAGCCTAGCGGCAGGTCCCCAGTCAAGAGAGAGCTGTCCCGGGACAGTTATATGGTCGTGGGTACTCACTCCCGCTTTAAGAAGTGATGTGACCTCTGTTAAATCAACAGCAGGCTGATTTTGTTTTTCTAGGAGGGAAGCAGCCCAGGTGGCTTGATCTTTTCATTTTGTAATTCATCTTTTTGTAGGACAGTGGTCCTGAGCCTTTTGGGTCATCATGACTCACAAATTTGTCACAGGTATGTTCTGAAAGAATCGCAGACAGCTTATCAACTTATTCAGAGGATGCAATATATTCAGCCCAAGGCATGCCAATGTTGCTTATTGATCAATCTACACTTAATGATTATATTAATGAATTTCTGAGTTTTTGGAACATTTTGTTTGCTTTTGTATGATACACAATTTTGGGGCTTGGGTCACCATTTGAAGTCCAATGTAAAATCTGGCATGATGCAAAGGAATATTGACCTTTGTTGTCTTATATAGAGTATACATCTTATAAACATCTGTTCTTTTTGTTCACAGATATTAAGAAATTGTAAGACTTTTTTCCCTTTAAATATTAAAAGCATAAAGGGCGGGATCTCTAATATTAAATAATTTACTGGGAAGCAATATTGATTTACTTTATTTTTTATTTTATTGTAACTTTTCATTTTGAATCGATTTATGGCTGTTATGCTGTATTCTGAAGTTTAAGTTTACAAAGACACTTCTGTAATTTCTTTTGAATGGGGGTTTAAAATGAACTTGTTCCACAAAGATCCTCTAGGTGGTGCCCTATGTCAAGTGACGAGCTGTATTTCAGTACTATATAGAATTACGGCAACATTAACTTTTTGTGTAGAAATTTGTTGGACTGTGAAAAGATAACTATGCAATATGGTAATACTTTACAATGAGGACCGATTAGTTAACGTTAGCAAATATTAACTAATGAGCAATATATTTGTTACAGTATTTATAGATCTAACGTTAGTTAAAAAAAAATGCAACTGTTTATCGTTAGTTCGCGTTAGTTCAGGTCCATTTCATATTAACAGTTACAACTTTTGATTTTAATAATGTATTAGTAAATGTTGAAATTAACATTAACTAAGACTAACAAATGCTTTAGAAATATTTTTTAAATGTTAGTTCATGTCAACTAATGTTTTTAACTAGTTAACAAACGAAACCTTATTGTAAAGTGTTACCGAATATATTAAACTCACCTGCCCCATATACTTCCCTTCATGTAGGCTACTCAGGATTATTATTATTATTATTAATTGTTTTACACAAGCATGTTGTATATGCAATCATATAGCAAGCCAAACCGAAGCCCAGGGGGGACTATTACATTAAAAAGTATTTTAATTAAAAAAAAAAGAAATATAAATGAAAAGTACCTCTTGATGAAATGCTACTAACATTTTATTTCATAAAATAAAAGTCATTTAAAAAAAAATGACACAATCTAAATACACTGAAATGAATCAATATGACGGCATGCGAGACAATGACACCTGTTTTCTCCTTATGAAATGAACCAGTAAAACAGTTCATTCCCAAAAATAAATAAAAAAGTGGTGCTACTTCCGCTGCCAAAGAAAATGGCAGCATTTGTACAAATGTCTCTCACATCTCCCCAAAAGTGACAAAACACCTGAAGCTGCTTTTATTTGAGAAGCTTTTTTTTTTTTTTTTTTACACATTGCTCTTGTGCTCTTTTTATCCTCTCCAAAACATTCACATTTTCATCTTTTCTAAGTGCCATTTATTACTTCTTTACCACTTTGTTTCCAGTCAATACATGATCGGCAGTTCATCAGAAAGCTCACACTCAATAAAACACTTTCCTATCTACCTAAAGGGATTTGTTGTTTTGGCTTCGTTCATTTTATGTCTAGGACACAAATGTTTGTGCCAATCAGCTGTATAGGGGACTACCATAAAGGGGACTGGACTGGACTCCCGTTTCCCTCAAATGTTGTAATTTACAAACACATTCCAATTTCCCAAAATACACACTCAGAATACTCCACGGTATTTACCGTCTTGCGTTAACTTTTGCCCCACTGTGAATACCAACATCAGTACGTTACTCTCAAGAATTGATCTGGATTTTTTGGAGGTCTATGAGACTATGAAAGTATTTTGACAAAGACATGTGCGGCATTGTTAAATGATTTATGGTAACTGTGCTTTTCACAGTAGCGTCCGCAATAAATAATATCCATTGGTGAGATAAGAATCAATATGAATTATTCATGATAATGTGGAGACACACTCACTCTTAAAAAAAGACATTACTATATTATTATTATTATATTAAAGCCTCCAGACCTGTTGGGGTTGTTTAAAATATTGTTTGGTTGGAGTTGGTCGTACAAACATTACATGATGTAAACATTAATAGCTTGTTGCGTGTCATGTAGCTATTGCAGCAAACTGAACACCCCACTCCTGCAATCCATCATCTTGATTTCAATTCTGTGCATTATGTTTTCTGTATTTAGACCTCATATATCACTTTTTGTGACTAAACATAACACTGAAATCCCTTAGAAATCCTCAACTTGCATGTGCATCAAGAACTTTAATTGTATCTTGACTATTCAACAACATTCAGGTTGGAAGGTGCGGAGCTCTCATGTAACTCTGATTCTAAGCATGTTGTGCTTATAACAGCAATAAGGCTTCATGAGAAATGACGTTCAGAAATAACCTCCACAAACATTTTTGAAAACAAATTAGTTTCACATGCCATTAAGTAGTAAATTTGGTCAGATTCCTCAAAACAGCTATACCACAGACCAAGCCAGGTCACCGATCGTTACAGTCATATAACAAAGAGAGAAAAGTCTCCATTTGTCTCCGTAAGCATAATTTCATACAAATGTAGACCTGAAATCTAGACAAAATGAATTATCTTTACACGTACAGACTCTTTGAGGCCTTAAGAAAATGTGCTTTTCAAAGCTTGAATGACAGAAATACTTTTCTCTCTCCTTCATTCTGGGCTTAAACTCCTCCACACCATCAGTCAGCTATAAGAAAACCTGTGGATTTATTTGTTCTCTTGATGTCTTTGAAAAGATTTCTGTGCAGTTGTGAAATTTTGAACAGAGAGCACCATTTTATTATGAATCCTCTTGGAGAGAAGACAGTCGCCTCCAGCTCGCTTCTCTTTCATGAAACAGAGCAGTGAAAAATTTCATTGGTTTTTGTGTGTGTATGTGTGTGTGTTTGTGTGTGTCACAAAAGACCAGAGTGAGACATGTGAGGGGGTGGAAGATGCTCGGTGGTCTGTGCATGTGTCTCCATCTTGACTCTCGGCAGTGTCCAGACCATTTACAGATTTTAATCTTTTATCAAATTGTACGGTGTATACAAGTTGTGTTGACATCGGTGATCAACAAGAGCCGAAAGTCATTTGAAAATGATCCAGTCAGTATAACGCATGATGATGAATAGGCCAGATGCTTTGTCCTTACGTAGACGCTGTATACATGTTGTGAAAATGTTGCTGCAACGTTGCTCCAGAAGTCTCTGTTCACACAGTCCCGTTTTCGTGCCTGGACTTGTGGACTGTGGTGCGGGCCAAGGGGCTGCTTAAAGAAGGGGCCAGCGTACATAAGAAACCGGCCAGCAGGGTGAGACCCAGTCCGCCCCAGGCACAGAACATGGACCAGCCGTAGCCATGACTGATGTCCTCTGGTAGGCCGTAAAGGTAACGTGGGTAACGGGACAGCTCAAAGTTAATGCCCGCCACACACGTACACAGGGAGATAATACAGCAGGTTCCTGTCAGAGAGAGGAAATGACTCAAGATGTATCATCAGACATTCATAAAACACACTTTCCTTTTGAAGATCACAAACATAGGATGCAAAGAGTTCATGCTTTTGATCTATTTTCAAAGCGCACTTCTATGTATTGACATAATGTTGTATGAGAAACTAGCCACTAGATGGCGATATAATTGAGCAGTCAAGTTACATTCCGTCACTTTTTTTTTTCTCTCTCTCTCTCTCTCTCTCTCTCTCTCTCTCTCTCTCTCTCTCTCTCTCTCTCTCTCTCTCTCTCTCTCTCTCTCGCACGCACACAAACACACTCTCTGTCTCTTACCGCCCATGAGGAAGAGTAGTCCAGCTACATACTGCATGAGATCATGTTGTTGACAGCATCCAAGAACTCCGATGATCCAGCCAAAAAGAATGATAGAGACAGCCATGCCCACAAAACCTGCTGTCATCCTCCGCAGATCTGCAGCACAAAACACAATCATCAAGACCCTTTTGTTGCTATTCAGGGCTTTATAAGCATCTAGTGATGACTTATATACTGCATGTTAAATATTCACGTTTTGTTTTTATTTTATTCATCAAGGACTTTTTATTATATATATATACACATTCATATACTATATACTACAAAGGTAATAATGAAACTAGTACCATTGCATCAAGAAAGCAACCAATTCCTACGATGCTATTATTATCCCCATAAAAAATTAAATAAAATTATGGCCATACAAGGCCAGTTAAATTATTGATTCGAAATATGAAGAGGGAAATATTATAATCCATGTCTACTCACTTAAAAATAACATTTCTTATTAATATCACAGCTGAAAACAGTTGCTGATGCTTAATATTTTTGTAAAAACCGTGATACTTTTTTTCAGGATTCTTTTATGAATTGGAAGTTCAAAATAACAGCATTTGTTTGAAATATATATATATATATTAGAAATGTCTTTACTGTCACTTTAATGGATCCTTGCTGAATAAAAGTATTTATTTTAAAAAAGGGTAACACTTTAATTTAGAGTTCAATTCTCACTATTAACTAGTTATTACTAGGATATTGGCTGTTTATTAGTATGTATAAACCACATATTTAAACCACGCCTTATTCTGCAAGACCATATTCTACATCCCTTAATCCTAACCAATAATACCTAAACTTAACAACTACCTTACTATCTATTAATAAGCAATAATTAGGAGTTTATTGGGGCAAAGTTGGAGGTAATAGTGAGAACTGGACACTAGTCTACAGTGTGACCAAAAAAAGGTAGAGGTAAATCAGTAAATCTAATTAAGAGGAGGGAAATATTCACATCAGTGAATATTCTGTATTTGTCAGTACAGGCTGGCAGGCAGTATAAAATGTTTGACCTTTTTGGTGAAATAATGAATCTTTTTTTAGTGCTTTAATGTGCTTTCATTTAAAGTAAACAATATAAGATGTCTTGGAGCATTACAAAGTATCATCCATACATTCATTCTCCAAACCATTAATCCTCTATAGTGTCTGAAAAAAAGTATCATATTTTACAAACATATTGCTACAACTGGGGATTGGAGAAGGATCAGTTACAATCCCTTTATAAGTAAAAAGTGTAAAAATAACACAGACTCACAAATATTGTCTTTAAATATGCACATCACAGACAGAATTGTTTATGAATGAATGAACTGATCAACCCCACAGGCATGAATTTTGTAAATCTGACACAAGTAAAAGAGCGTCTGTCAGACTCACGCAGAGCATGCCACTCATCTTGTCGGATGGTCTTGGTGATATTGACGGGAAGGTTTCGAGGCAGGATTGAAGAGGTGTAATGATACTTTACAGGGGTGCATCTCTGAATCAAACCTATTTGAACAAAACAGTGAATCAAGAAGTATACTCTTTCATGACATTTACAGCATTTACTGTTTAGGAAAAGCAAATCTGTCCGAGGCTTTAATCTCCTGAGGAACAGCAGGTCTGTTGTGATCATAAAATGCAACAAAGCGGCCCATGCTTGTATTCACTTTAATTAAAGCATTTCCTGGAGAGCAATTAGGCACAGGATCAAATGCACAGGGTCATAAATGTCATAGTTACATATTGATTTTATTTTCATGTAAAATTAGAGAAACAGGCTTTAAAAATAAACCTACTTCATTCAGTTGTAGAATTTTAATACTATAAACCCATCAGTATTTAAGAATACCTAAACTGCAATGACAATCACTAATGTCTGTGAAATTTTTGAAAGGAAGAGTTATGTTATATATGGATAGTCATTCCTAAACAGTAGCATGTATACCATTACAAATCATTTTTATAAAAAAAAAAAAGTTTGGCACTTTAAGGTCTTGAATGACGTAAGTGTGTTGTGTATCAGACAAGATGTGTATAGTGCTGATTGCCTTCCTCCCTGATGAGAACCTTATGAATCCTGAACAGGCGAGTGTGTGAACCTTAGAATAATTAACTTGCACTTTATGAAGCCGAAACAGTAATCTTCATTCATAAGGTTTCCTTTGTCTGGACATAAAACAGACTTAATCTGGTAGAAATTCAAATCTTTATCAGAGAAACCTCAAATGTAAATCAGATAACATGAAATGTTGTGACTTTCACAGTTTGCTGTGTTGTATCAATACATTTCAGTCCCCACAGGCTATGCAGGGTTTTTCAAGGTACAGTTTCTGTTCTTTTCACCCACATCAGCATTATTTTTAGCATTTCTCAAGCTGATGATTTGGTCTGGGATTGATTTGCATAAATCAGAGCAGGCATCCATGTTCTATTCATAAGTGTTGCAAAGTGCGTGGTATGGTTTGACACTCTTCCAGTTGTTAGACTAGGTGATGGTGATGCAAGATCTGGGGCCTCGTTTATAAAATGTTGCGTAGAAATCATCCTACATTTGATCTTACAATTATTTCACAAATGTACGTATACATTGTGATTCAAAGAACGAACGCACACACAAAAGAACCTGTGTACGCCTCTCATGCAAATGGGAAATTGATCAATCTCAAATGATCTAGAAATTGTGCGCAGCTGAATAGTTTTAGATCTCTGCCTAGTTAAAGTCATTCGCATCTAAAAGAGCACCAGTCAACGTCCAAATCCTTTACCTGAGAAGTGCTTAGATTTCCAAACACCTGGCACAAGGAAAAGTGTGTACTTCTGCTTAGACACTCACGTGGCACTAAGCACTTTTCCACGTCAAAACCGTTTTGTATAAATATAAATGTTGGTGTAGATTTTAGCGTACGCTAGAGCACATTATCTGTGCATAAGCACGTTTTATAAATGAGGGCCACAGAGTGGTTTTCTGTTTGGATGCCTCAATATCTCTTGGTGTTTTAGCTGTGTTACAGTATAGCTATATGATTGCATCTTATGGAATCTTTTTCTGCCTGCATGCAACATTTATTTCATACCCAATATTAAAGTTTTGCTCTTATTTTCAATATTTTCACATTTTCTATACATTGACCCGTATGTAAAACCTTAACTTAACTTAATATTGGAAGTTAAAGGGGTAGTTCACTCAAAAATGAAAATTACGTAATCATTTACTCACCCTCAAGTTGTTCCAAACCTGTATAAATGTCTTTGTTCTGCTGAACACAAAGGAAGATATTTTGAAGATTGTTTGTAACCAAACAGTTGTGGGGCACCATTGACTTCCATAGTATTTTTTCTCCATACTATATGGATGGAAGTCAGTGATGCCCCACAATGTTTTGGTTCCCCATATTCTTCAAAATATCTTCCTTTGTGTTCAGCAGAAGAATGAAACTCATACAGCTCACTTTAAGTACGTTTTAGAGCACATAGTCAACAAAAACAGAAAATGTCAAATGAATGTCAACAATAAAACCAAAACGTACCTCTAAGCAATAATGACATTTCTCATATAATGTGTAACCTGAAAAATATTGAGAAACTTCTGTTGGAAGCTAACCTAGGATGATATTAAGCACAATAACAAATACTTTCATACAGCAGTGATTTTCTTCAGAGAGATTTCATGATGCAGATACAGTCAACCGTATTACTAAAACACACACATCAAACTGGTTCTCAATAGCCCATCGAAATATGACCACATCTTGCTGCATCAAAAAGCCTAGTTTAAATGTTCTTTTTCTACCACAGAATGTGATTTTGTTCTGTCATAAACAACAATATAAAACACAAATGCTGCACAACTGATTCACTGGATTCTCAGATGATTCTCAGTCATCAGAAACATGTTGGGTCAAAGGGTGAGACAGACATATTGTGGATTAGACAAAACAAGAGATGAGAGGTGAAGTCAAGGATAGAGAGGACGTGCTGCCATTTAATTAGCCTTTACAGAAATTAGACTGTTAAATTCATTAATCAAAGTGTTTTCTAAGGCACAAAAACACATTGAGTTTGCTGCTATACAGATCTGTGATGAAATGACGAGTACAGACCTCATGCGTGAGCTGAGCAGATTGTGTCATGTTTATCATATCTATGTGTCAAATATATTGTGACAGCTTGTTCTATGTCACAATCCCAAACTGACACATCAAAGGAACCAGGAATCTCTTACAAAGACACTTTGCACATTCTGTTCAATTCTCTGCTGAAGAAAATGCATTCTTGTACTCTTATTTGTGTAAACAAGGAAAAACATGTCTGTGAAATCAGATGGAAACTCTACAAAGAGACTTCACTTTAATTGGTGAACCAAAGTTATAACAAAAGAAACAAAAATCATTTTTTAGGATAATATTCAAATTTGCATAGCACATTTTGTTAGCTTTTTAAATGTATTGCTACTGAGAATTACAGTATTAAGCATGACATGTGATCTTGTCTTATTCAGTTTTTAAAACATTCTGATATGTTTAAAATATTGTACATTTGGAGAACACATGGTGTATTATAATGATTCGATTTAGTCTGAACTGTTCCAGTTCTCTAAAAATCACTTTGTTTGTTTTGGTAGATTAACAGTGCTCAGATATGTTTTAACCATTAGGACAAGTAAACATCTATAGTATGTTTTACTGTTTGTATATTTAGAACCAGTTATGTTAATTCTGCTCAGGAGAGTATCACCGACAATCAGGAACAATGTTTTGCCTGCTTTATCTGAACACAAAGATTACTGGGCTGACACGGGTTGGTGAATAAACTGGACTATAAATCTGGAAGAAATGTTTTCCTGGGTGTTGGCTCACAGTCTAACTGGAGTGGTTGCACACCATCACTACTTCATCATTCATGACATCTACAGAGCCACTTAGGCTGACCTGGGAAAATCAATGAACAAATTATTGATGAAGATATGGCCAAGTGAGCAGCGTTCCTTCTCTTTGCAACCCAGCAAGAGAAATGGCTGCTGTAAGAGCTCACACTTAATATTTAAGGCCTGAACATATCGTGAAATGAGATCTTTATCAAAGAAGAGGAGGGTGCTGTAAGCCTCTTATGAGCTTGATCATCTTATGGATATTGTTATCTGATATGGTCTAGGCATTCTTTAACAGTGTTATTATAGAGAAGGTCATTTGTTTTACAAAACAAATACTTATGTTCACTAGTAGGCTACTATTTTATATGCCACAGTAGAATAAAAAAAGTTCACAACATACACTTTGCCCACATTGTCACAGGGTGCTTTGGTTTTGTGTACATGATGCAGCATCAGAGCTGCCTTGAACTTTGCTATTGTTATCCCATTATGAATATTAGTCAAAGACAAGAATAGAAGAAAAAAGAAGAAAAGAAATGGAAAATGTGGTTTAGGTAGTTTGGCATAATCCATTATTTATTTAAATAGTTTTGTTATAAAATATTATCAATAGGCCTTTAAAAACAAAAAACAACAACATTTTTGTCTGTCAAATCAGTGAGCAACAAAAAAAGCAGGTTTCAATGTGACGTTTTCTACTCTAGGTTATCAAAGTAATTATCCTATATATCATCTCAGACATCCTTATTTATCACAGATCCTTATAATTTTTTGTAATGCTTTTAATTTCATATTTAGAATAATCATTTCAGATTTTTCTATATTCGTAATTTTGTAATTGCTATATAAATACACGTATGCTCTGTGTAGCATTATGTAAATCCACCTTTTGGTGGTCTCTAAGCAATTTCTGTTCCGCCTTTACAGATGGCACAGGTAGGCTGATTTCAGCACCTCGGATAGCGACAGGGATCAGATTCAGGCCTTCCACATTCCCCTTCACTGTTGACATCGCTTTACAAATAAACCTAATAAAGGAAGTGCCACTAAGCGAAGGCTAATGCCACGTAGGTACAGAGACAACGGGAAGAACCAGCCTATCCGAAAGGCATTGATAACAGTCAGGCAAAATGTTCGAGTGAGATTTACCGCTGGATGAACGTCCACATCCGTTCGCTTCCAAACAAAACGGCCTGGACCGAGGCTCTAGTGCTTGACAAAGGCACATCAAAACAGAAAGCAACTCACCTTTGTAAATGAGATCCTCGGTCTCCAGGTCAAAGCCCTCGCGATGACACTTTCTCCACAGACCGGAGATCGTGGAGTTGAACTGGCGGCTGCAGTGAGACTCCATGGCCGTCGCCGATGCCGGAGCGTGCCGCTTCACGCGCGCCTCCGTCGCTTTCCTCTCAAAGCCCTTAGGAGGCATCTGGAGTGGCAAGTTGTGATTTGAGATGTAAATATATCCGGGATCGTTCCGCTTGTTTGCGTAGTTCTTACAGCGTTCGCGGTGCCGCCGAGCATCCGTCTCGTACCAATAATCGGTGCAGATGGCCATAGCCAACAAGACCAGAGAGGAAAACGCCAAGAAAAGCCCCGCGCTGGTTAAAATCTTAATGGCGGCCATCTTCTCCGCTCGTTGGAGAGCCCAGACAGACGCTCGGTCCTCCCTCGGCAGCCGTTGTGAAAGGCAATGCAAGAAAACTCACCGAATCTCTAGCAGCTCTCGGACGCTGACATGGCCAGGCTCGATTCCAGCTCGATGCGATCTATTGTTGCAGAGCGCCCGGACAGATGTGCTGGTTTTCCACCATCTATTTTGATTTTGAGTTAAGGAGAGGGGGATAGATGGGAAGAGGAGAGGCGATGCGAGAACCAGGACTGAGTGAGTGAGTGGTGGTTTGGTTTGAGTGCAATGCTCTCTCTTTCCTCTTGGGCCTCAGCGAACTGAGTGAGAAGAGACCAATTAGGTTCGCGGAGAATAGTGATAAACATGAGATGAGAGGGTAATTTATTGATTACAAACTCCAGCACAGCATTACAGATGTAAACAGCTGTTCAAATATGTGACCCTGGATTACAAAACCAGTCACAAGTAGCACGGGTATATTTATGTATATCACGGGTATATCAATAGGCTACATTGTATGGGTCAGAATTATCTTATTTATTTATTTATTTATTTATATGCCAAAAATCAATAGGATATTATGTAAAGACCATGTTCCATTAAGATATTTTGTAGCTACATTTCCTACCGTAAATATATAAAACATTTATTTGTGTGAGTGAATGCAGCACAATCGCGAACATAAATGAACAACTTTAAAGGCGACTTTTCTCAGTATTTCGTTTTTCTTTTTTCAAATAGTTGTATCTCGGCCAAATATTGTCCTATCTTAACAGCTTTCAGGTGATGTATAAATCTCAATTTCAAAAAATTGACCCATGTGACTGGTTTTGTGGTTCAGGTTCACATATTTCTTCAAGCCTGTATCATTTTTTAGCTCTCTTGCTCTCCTTGATGTTTACTAATTACTAATTACTAATTATTGGGGCATTCCAATGGATGCCTTTTTCATAAAAAAAAAACTGTTTTACAGTAGGCTATAAAAAGTGAACATCTATAGCTTCTTAAATGCATCAGTTATTTACTGTAAAAATGATTTTAAAAATTGCATATACAGTATAAATGTCCATTTTTCAGGACACTGTATTTTAAAGATAATTTTGTAAAATCCAAATAAGCTTTACAGATCTTTATTATAAAGGGTTTAAACAATGTTTTTCATGATCGTTCAATGAACCATCCACAATTATTCAACATGCACCTGTGGAACAGTCCTTAAAGGTTTAGTTATACATACATATACACATACACATACATATATGTATATTTCAGCAATGTTTTTGTGTGGGGTCACACATAATTTAAAAAAAAAAAACATATTATTATAGTCAAAAAGGCATCTTGTTGAAAGATAAAACATTTATAACTTAATATCTTAAGAACTAATGCCTCTTTTTTTTTTTTTTTTTTTTTTTCAGATTAGTGAGAGACACAATTTTGCTTCTCAGAGTTAAATATCACCAAACAGGGAACAGAAAATCCTTGTCATTTGGATTTGCTGGAATAAATTGAAATATTAGCACACTGAGAAAGTAAACAAACCCTGAACAGAAAACTGCTCAAGGGAAACTCTCAGAATGCAGCACTGTGTCCTGCCCACGTATGGTAGACTTTGTCTTCGGAAACATTCCCAGCAGCAGTAAAAAAAACTGTAGGCCTACAAATCTTAACCCATTTTATGAGACCTGAGAAAGTATTTGTGTTATTGTGCTATATTAAAACACGTATTTAGCCTGAAATATCAAATATGATGCACAATGCCAATAAGGCATATTATTAACTCAATATTATTAACTCATCTTTATCTTTAGGTCATGTTCCAAGAACATTTAAATTGGCAGTTATAAAACCTCTCATTAAGAAACCACAATTAGACCCACATAATCTAGCAAATTATAGACCCATTTCAAATCTACCTTTTATGTCTAAAATACTAGAAAAAGTTGTGTCCGCCCAACTGGGCTCTTTCTTGCAAGAAAATGACATCTATGAAAAGTTTCAGTCTGGATTCAGGCCGTATCATAGCACTGAAACTGCGCTCGTTAAAATCACAAATGATTTACTTTTAGCTTCTGACCAAGGCTGTATCTCAATACTAGTTTTACTTGATCTTAGTGCTGCGTTCGATACTATAGATCACACAATACTCTTAGATCGACTACAAAATTATACTGGTGATTAAGGACAAGTATTAAGCTGGTTCAGATCATACCTATCTGACCGCTACCATTTTGTCTATTTAAATGGAGAAAAATCGATCATAACTCCAGTAAACTATGGAGTGCCGCAGGGATCTGTGTTAGGCCCTCTGTTATTCTCAATATATATGCTGCCACTTGGAAATATTATAAGGAAACATGGAATTAGTTTCCATTGTTATGCTGATGACACTCAAATCTATATTTCATCATGGCCAGATGAAAACGCTAAATTATCCAAATTGACAGAGTGTGTTAAAGATATAAAAGATTGGATGACGCGCAATTTTCTTTTATTAAATCCAGACAAGACAGAGGTACTAATCATCGGTTCAAAAAACCACCCACAAAACCTCTCACAATACAACTTTAACATAGTAGGATGTCCTGTTACTTTATCCTCTACAGTAAAAGACCTGGGTGTTATACTAGACTGCAACCTGTCTTTTGAAAATCATATTTCATATGTTACAAGAACAGCCTTTTTCCACCTTAGAAACATTGCTAAGCTACGTAATATGCTATCAGTTTCTGACGCAGAAAAGTTAGTTAATGCATTCATGACCTCGAGACTAGATTACTGTAATGCTTTATTAGCTGGTTGTCCTGCATCCTCAATAAACAAGCTACAGTTAGTCCAAAATGCCGCTGCTAGAGTTCTTACTAGATCAAGAAAATATGATCATATAACACCAATTCTATCATCACTACATTGGTTACCTATAAAGTTCCGTATTAATTACAAGGTATTGCTACTGACTTATATAAAGCCCTAAACGGCTTAGTTCCAGTCTATTTAACGGATCTTCTATCGCCCTATAATCCATCGCACTCTTTAAGATCACTAAATTCGAGGCTTTTGGTCATACCTAGGATATCCAGATCCACCAAAGGAGGGAGAGCATTTTCACATTTAGCTCCAAAACTCTGGAATAGCCTTCCTGATACTGTTCGTTGCTCAGACTCGCTCTCCCAGTTTAAAACTAGATTAAAGACGCATCTCTTCAGCCAGGCATTCATATAATACTTTTAATCTTACAGTTAAATCCGACCTCTAGTTCATAAACGCCAGAGGAGAACTGGCCCCCGACTGAGCCTGGGTTCTCCCAAGGTTTTTTTTTCTCCATTAGGTCACCTGATGGAGTTTTTCAGTTCCTTGCCACTGTTGCCTTTGGCTTGCTCAGTTGGGGATATTTGGGGGTATTTAATTTAATCGATCAACAATACTATTGATCAGCAGTACCAAACGTGGACGTTTTCCACTAGAAACAAACATTGACGTATTATTTTAATTTAATACTGTGAAGCTGCTTTGATACAATCTGTATTGTGAAAAGCGCTATATAAATAAACTTGACACATGAAATGTTTTACTGTCTAACTTTTGCATCTGTCCTTTGATTCCTTTCAAGACTTTTTTTTCTTCTAGTTTCTCCCCCACTCTTGTTATGTCAGCATTATTTTACTTCCCTGCTCCTCTCTTTCTCCCAATTTTCAACATGATCAGGTGTACTCAAATCTTTTATTAATATACTTGGTGTGAACTGCAGCAGCACTAACTTGCCACCTGTCATCCATGGAGGTTGCCCACAGTGAGGAGCTTCAGAAGCGTGGGAGGTTCAGGTCAAGATACAGGAGAATAAATCATGTTAGTACAAGCAGCCACGTTTTAGGTGCCCATCGGAAGCCGTTTTGAAAGACAAGGCATAAAGGCTTTCGAAAAAAATAAATTAAATAAAGTGGCACCTCATTGTCCAAAGTTCCAGGCAGTTTCCCACACACTGGGCTCTGTCAGGGCAGATGACAAAGGAAGACAACCCACAGGCTAGTCGTTATGGCAACGGTCCCTTGCCAAACAGACTGTGTTGAAATAGGACAAGTGTGAACACAAAATCAATACCACCCCCTGATTCCCATATGACATTTCAGACCCAGACTGTGCAGAAAAATGTGCTTGTGGCACGCATCTTGGCATATCCGACACCGTTGCAGAACTACTACTTTGAACATACAGGACTTGGAGTGGCAGGGAATTCGAGCCATTTATATGACATATCACAATGAAAAATGCAAAGACCTTGCAGAGACAAAATAGACTCCAAAGATGTGCAAATAAACTCCACACAGTTGTCAAGCCAAACTGCATCAGCATAGAACAGTAGTGAAAAGTCAAAGCTCATGAATGGGTATAGCTTACTAACGGTTAAACATGGTATACGGTTACTCCATAATAGTAAGGGTAGCCATCTCATAAGAGTCATTAGGAAAAAGTTCCTCCACATGGGGGGCATAACAGCCAAGAGGTATAGCTGGCAATTCAGCAGGTCATGAGAAACCTATGCGCCCTCATGATTAAATGCATCTTCCGTAAGGTACTGCATAATCCTGAAAAGTCATTCTGATATGCAAACCAGAACTGCTAAATGTCATTTAGGATCCATTAACGCTAATACAATAGAAAAGACCCGTTTTGATGCAGGAAAGACACTCTCACTCAACATGCATCAATTCAATTGATGGATATTTACCACACAGTACATGAAGCAATAGAGTTCTGCATCTAAAAAAAAAAAAGAAAAAAAAAGAAGAAAAATAATCACAAACATATGTTAGCAATTTAGAAAAACCTAAAATAGAAAAGGCAGTTGATGTTAAATGTTGATTAAAACATGGTCCTGAAATGTTTCTCTTTTTTGGTGACCTATCCCTTTAATTGACACAATAACATACATTTTTAGTGTGAATACGAGTTATTAGAAATTTCAATCATCCATTATTAAATCTTAAGTCTTAAACTGAATAGGCATTTGGTTAGAAGGTTAGCAAATGATTGAGATTTTAACGGTCAGCTGAACTACCAAATACATTTCTAAAGAGTTTCTACAGTGCTGGATTGCAGAGGTGATTCTACAAGTGAAAGCTGCACATAGTTCAGTCATTAAAAAAAACAAAAAAACAGCCACAACAACAGGTTTAAATCAAACAGTAACATATCTTTATTTCAACTATACAATGGGAGGACTCAAGTCTTAAAAGTTATACATTTTTCTTTCAACATGACATTGTTAATAGAATAAATATATATAATCTCTTTTCAAATATTTACATTTTGGCAAAGATCGTTCTGACCTGCCAAGTGATGCGTTCAGAACATTCTTTCAGTAACATTCCATGTACAAAACTGGCAAAACAGGCAATCCATTTATCAACTATTTCATTATCTTCTTTAAAATTTGATCGAAATGTATGAAATGGCACCAAGTCATTTGAGTAAAAGAACTGTCTGCTTATGAAACTGTCAATCCTCTAGACTAAATCACTCAAAACTCTGAATCGCAATGCCAGGACCACAGAGAACAGAAAATCAGAGAATTAAAATGAAAATGCAGCAATGTAGTGGCTATCAGGATATAATCAATAACAAGAGTAAATACTTTAAGAAAATAAGGCCTGTTGAATATTTTCAAAAGTGTTTGACAGAAGGAGTGTGTTCAATGATGTATGTGCAAGAGGAATATGTACTCATGCAAAGCGTGGATGTCTTGAGCAAATGAAGTGTGAAATGAGCTTTAATAGATGTAACTTTTAGACAGAATAATTTATAAAAGTGAAGCAATATTAGCTTTTTTTAAAAATCATTGATGATGACCATCAAAAATTGGATTATGTAAGTGTATGTGCCTGTACACTGTTTCTTAATAAAGAATCGGTTGACCTGTTGTGAAACTGCATGTGCAGTATGTTGACTTACAAATAAAGCAAATCACAGTGATGAAACCTACTGACAATGGAAAGTAACAGGTTCTTCTTACTGAGCATAAGTCATTGACACCAGGCTGGAACATGATTATGAACAAGAATGCAAAATAGAAGCAGCTTAGGTATTTGAACCAAAACAACTACTGTTAATTCTGAGCACCGTTTGCACAAACCTGTATTTCCCTTCAGTTTCAGCTGGTGCCTATAAAGGCATCATGAGTTAAGTCTAAATTTAATCTGGACACAGATGGTTCCCGGTGTTTGAAAGATAAGGCTAAAATCACACCTGATTGTCAAGGCTGTTTCTTTATTTGGTCTTTCCTCACACGGTCTTTGGGGTGACAAAAATGTGTAAATTATTTAAAGCTGAAACAGTGAAGTGAATAGTCCATAAGTCCATGCTAGGTGACACGCTAAACGTCCCTTGAAAAAACACAGTGCTCGCCTGTGGCTAGTCCATGACGACTGAGAGAAGAGCCATGACTGCAATTCCACAAAACAACAGCAGGACCTGCAGAAAGGAGTTCCTGTGGGAACAGGGGACATGGTCATGGACATTCAGTAATTTAATATGTGAAGTATGGGAGGAATTTTACATGTGGGAGGTTAAAAAAAAAGGTGGAAGTGGACCTTACCTCGGGTTGGTCTCCTCTAGCAGATCAGGTACCACATTGACCAAGGCGATGTAGATAAAGCCACCTGAGGTGAAGGGCAGGATCCAGGCAGTGGCATTCTCTATAAAGACACAAATGAGCAGAATCAACACTGAATAATGTTTGATGAGGATCTTATATTAAGCACACTGATCCACATATAAAGTCCAGAATGGGATGAACAAATGTTTATTTTGTATAAAACCCCAAAAAAAGAAAATGATTATTTATTAAGCATCAGTAGCTGCTAAAAATCATGTTAGGAATGGGAACAAACACTGACATCAGAAGAAAGATGATCCACTCAAGATCAAAGATACACTACCATCCAAAAGTTTGGGGTAGGTAAGATTTTTCAAGAAGATGTAATAAAAAGAAAAAGAAAAAAAAGACTCTAATTGACCCCAAACTTTTGAATGGTAATGCATATAATGTATAGTCTGAGACTACGCGATGTCTCACCTGCCCCATGATGTGATTGGGAGCAAAGAGCAAAACACGTCCCCAGGACTCCTCCTAATGCTGTAGAGAGCTGCATACGGGTGGCTTTCCAACGGTCAAAGCCTGCTCGCAGCAAAATGGCAAAATCGCCCACCTTTCCATCAAGACAAATGAATGTACAGCAACAGAAACTGGTAAGTACTGGGACAATTCATGTACAGTAACTGTTGGAATGACTATAAATTATTATCGATCAGCTAAAAATGAAATGCATTGCTTCCTTATAATAATTACATGGCTGAAACTCAAGAGAGACTCAAGATATTGAAATACGTACCTCATGAGGGATCTCATGAAGCAAAATAGCGAACGTTGTTAAGAAACCAACCTGTTAGGACAGGTAAAGTAAGACATTGTAAAGTTCTCAGAATAAACTAATTATTTAGTAAGCCAAGCCCTTGTTTTCTAATAGAATCATGGCAGGGCAGTGAAGCCATATTCTGTTTCGTAATTTGGCACATATGTTTAACTGAAATGTCAACAGAGGCTATGGGGGAGGTAGAGAAAACCGTAAAATGGCAGTTCTCCATCAGTACTCTGCCTTGCATTTATGCAGCCAAATATGTATGTCCAGGCCAGTGAGCAAATGTGTAAAAGTGTGTTTTTATGTGCAAGTATGTTGCACCAAGTCCATTTCCTCTGAAACTCCCTCCCCACGCATGCTGGGAGCCTTATGCTTCTCCACCTGGACTTCAACTTCACATAAGCCATATAAATACTGCTGCACTATAAATATTACCACACATCACATAAACATCTCTATCTCACGGTTTGCAATGGTCCAAAAGAATCATGGGAGAACCCTTAAATGCTTTAAAATAGAAGTTTTAAAATGCTTAAGTGGCCAAAGCATACTATATTTATACAGTAACTGAATCTATATATATAACAGTCACCCTTGCTAGACAGTAGTAGTGGTACTGCCGAATCACTTTTATATGGAATTGGTCTGTTTGCTCTTACCTTTCGGCTTACTAAGAAGCTTCCTGCCACTGCCAGCCCATGAGTGAAGTTATCAATGCAGTTAGCAAGAAGGTTTAGATAACCACTTGTCTGAAGAAATAAAGAAACATTGCATATACAGTAAATGGAAGAGAAAGATAATAGATGAGACTTTTAAATGCTGTATGATTGGCTAGAAGGAAACAATCCCAGATTTAGAAGTACTTGTCTCTAATAATATAATGACCACTTAGACCTTTTATTGTGCACAAGGCATGATTAGTGTGTGCATCTTACCTTTATTTTCTCTGGCTCTGTGTAAGGGCTGATGTCAGTCTTTGGCTTGGAGTCGGAGTTGTTGTTTGAGCAGATGCCATTTGTTTGTGGGGACACAGAGACCTCGCTGCTCGTATCTGTTGAAGACTAATATGGGGAGAGAAAACGCCACAATAAGCCATTCTAATCTGGGATCATTTCACAGCATTCAAGAGCAAAAAGACAATTTCCCCACCTTCAAATAAACCTGGGATTTAAAAACCATTCAAAAGAAAATCAATACTTATATTCGGCATGGATGTATTAAATTGATCAAAAGTTAGTGACATTTTACACAAAAATATTAAGCAGCACAACTGCTTTCAACATTGATAAGAAATGTTTCTTGAGCAGGAAATCAGCATATTAGAATGATTTCTGAATGATCATGTGATACTGAAGTAAAGCCTGGAGTAATGATGCTGAAAATTCAGCTTTACCATCATAGGAATAAATTCAATTTTAAAATAGATTTCACAATATTACTCTTTTTACTGTATTTTGATCAAATCAGCCTTGGCAAACATGAGAGACTTGTATCAAAAACATTAAAGAAAGTTTTTCTTCAACAATTTTACTCCCACTGCTGCCTGTTTGTCTGCTCCATTACAAGGACACTGCTATAAACATTTTCCGTTCAGTTTTATTAACTGAGGAAAATATCGAACTTGTCTGTGGGAATGCACAGCACTCCGTACATAGATAATAAGCTGTAAATGACTACAAGTAATCCTTTAATTCTCAAATTAAACCGACTAAATCCTCAGCAGACTGATAACACTCAGTTTAGCTCCATTTCAACCAAACATTAGCTCACACTCAAAGCCTAAAAATCTAAGTATTTCAGTTGTCAATTCTTTCCACATCAGTTTTTTGAGACAGTACTGGGCTGGCTGGCAAAAGCTGACTGAGAAAAGAATCGGTCTCTACAGCAACGAGCCTTTCAGAATGTAATAACAGAAGATGACGTTTCCTCCCTGTTCTAGCCTCTCAGCTGTGGTTTCTGTGCACCGTGGCAGACTTCTGTGGCCCGTCTGTCTGCTGATGGAATGCTGGTGGCAGCTGCTTCCTGCTAGACACTATTTATAGCTACCTAAACAGAGCAGAGGCTATCAATCAAACTCACAGGTCTCCCGTAAGCTAGACAGAAGACTCAAACGTAGACTTTTACAAACAGATAAAAGTCATAATCCAAGTCAAATTAAAAGTTATAATTAGAAGGGCAGGCAGAGAGTGGGTGAAAAATGGACATCTACATCACAGGCACTGCAAGCTGACCAAGGCACCCAAGACTCCCTCTAAAAAAAGCGAGAGTAGATCCATCCAAGCACATTTCTCTTGTTGCACATGCAGTGCACAAAGCTTCAATGGTGCAGCCCTGACACCAAACCAAAATCCACAAAATTAGAAAAAGGGACCAGACTAAAAGAAACAAACATGGAGGTGTAAAGATGGACACTATAACTTTATTTGTAAATGGGTGTTTATTTGTTGACAAAGCAAGCCATGACATGTCTACAATTGAAAGTAAGCAGAACAAATATGTTATTCATTTGTCTTAGGAAGCATCTAAGAGCAAATATTTTAAGGCCTTAAGCGGTTATCTCCCTTGGGGTGGAGCTCGCAAAGTGAAAACTTGTGTGTGTGTTTAACTGGCACTGATGCAACATACTGAAACGAGCCCAGAATAAAAAGGTTTGGGTTCCTCTTGAATGACAGGAATGGTCCTGTTGGTATTTGAATAGGACATGAATTGGGATTTTGAATATCTGTCTGCCACGAACAGTAATTCATGATTTAAGACTCCACAACATTGGCTTCAAAGTAAATGTTACTTAGTGCCATTTTTCCATATTGATTCATTTACCATAGTGAATATAAGAGACAGAGCCAGAGTTACCAAGAGGACGGGGTTAAGTGTAGGGTCAAATACTGGACTAGACTATTGATGATAAAAAATTTCAAAGGCATAGTTTTCCCATGAGACTCCCATTCCAAAGACTGTGAAAGAAAAATAATGTATATCCATCTGACACAAACAGTGATTCATGATTCGAGACTCCACAACATTCCTGTAGACCTTATGTAGCTCCGCCCCTTTTCAGCGCTGCACTGGTTGTCTTTTGTCTTCCGGTCTGTATTTTCAAAGCGATCTTGCGTATTTATGAATGAACCGAACGGCTCGTTTTAAAATCTTCCCGGTCTACTGACATTTGTTAAGACATGTGCTTTAAACATTACAATCCTCATGATAACTTTCGTTAACTTTACATTAAGTAAATCCACTTCACCAGCTAATTACTCCTGGACAGCAATGCCAGAGATCTACAGAGCGACCGCAAAAACGGAAGTTCAAAGACAATATTTTAAAGATGGCTGCGCGCTTGTTTCTCTGGCGCATAAGGTCTATAGCATTAATTATTCCGTCAGTACTATTCCTTCCCTATGTGTGCTCACCAAAACATTTTAATCTTAATAACATGTATAAAGAATAATTATTTATATAAGAACTGGTAAAAGCTAATAGCAGTTAAGCAGTTTTGGCATTAAGAGCTGAAATTAACAAGAATCTCAGACTCAGGTTTGCCCAAACACTCAAAGTCTGTCAAGCTTTTCCCAGAGACTCAAAGATAAAACAATTATGTTCTATAAATATTTATGACATTGTTAACAAAACAGGAAGAGAGCAGACACAACAAACTATAACTCCTTTTTTAGCCAGCCCTCAAAAGGAACATGTGCCAGTATAATTTTTTTTAATAGTTGTACTTTTGACTTTTGTAGTTAAATAACGGGGGGGGGGGGGGGGGATTAAGAAATAAATTAAAATAATAAAACAGATTTATAAATATTCCAACTGCATTCTGATTGTTTACTACATGATGCTTGGTGGAGTTTGAGTGGATGCATAATAAATGTATGCGATTCTGTTGAGTGCATAACTCCACCATCGTTCTTTTGGCTCCCCCATGAGGTTCAGAATTGCAATGTTCCACTATCAATTAAACTGATTCAAAGTGCTGGAATATGTAGTGTATAAACTATTGCCATATAACATGCATGGAACTACATTATAGGTTAAAAGGTTGTTAAATAGTTAAAAATGGCAGGTGAGGAAATGAAGTGACAGGGCAAAAGCACATGTAACTTACTTTGGCTTTTTGGCAGGTAGCTCTGCTCTCTGGGTCACTGTCTTCATCAGGGAACATTTTCTCCAAGATCAGAAAAGACAGCAGACCCCCTATCACCCACAAACCCTGCGTACGATAGTGTCTGTGGGACCCATCTATCCAGCATATACACACAAAAAGGGGAGAGAAAGAGAAATGTTCCTTTTCTATATAAATCTAAGAAGAATAAAAAAAATTAAACTTCACTAAGCTTAATCTATTAACAAAACTATTAAAAAGCATTTAAGTAATTGAAAAATAAAAATAAACAGATGAAAAACGTAAACTTAAGTTTATACGTTTAAGTAGTAACATTACTAAGAAATGAAGAATTTTTTTTTTTAAATCTAACATATATAAAACTATAAAATTGTATGTAAACTATAATTTAAATAAAATTTAAATATAAAAGTAAATAATTCAAAATATTAATTATATTATTCTATAAAAGTATACTGTCAAAAATTAAAAAAAACAACAAAGAAAATCAATGGCTCTGCCTTAAAAACTGCAGGCTACTGTATATGGACCAATCCTGCCTTTATTCAAAATATATGACAAGCTTTTGGTCTTATCCATTTATTGAATATTATATCTAGTTCATTGAAGTTCTGTGTGTTTCTATTTTTAATGTCGATGGAAGCTGTGAATTGCACTGTGTGAGCTTTTTTTTTTTTTCATATCGATTCCAGTACCAAAGTGAATATAAGAGACTGAGCCAGAGTTACCAAGGGGACGGGGTTTAGTGAAGGGTCAATTACTGGACTAGACTATTGATGGTAAAATGTTAAAAATGCATAGTTCCCTAAGAGATTCCCATTCCAAAGACTGTGAAAGAAAAAGAGCACACAGATGATGATTAATGCATGAACAACAGCAAATGTTATATATAATGTGAGATTTCTCACCAGGACTGGAAGTGTAAGCCCAGGCTTCAGGAAGGAGGTGGAGAAACACGTCTCCTAGGAGACCACCAATGGCAAAACTCAGCAGCTTCTTCAGCTTCTGACACCCAGCTGCAATCAGTGTGAAAGCATCAGCGCCACTTCATAAACATGACAAGAAATGCTTGATGTGCATCTTGCTGTGTTAAAAAAACTGAGCAAATCCTTCACACATAGCAGATGGCAGACGAAGAAACCTCTATACAGTTGCACAATCATTCTACAAATTCTTACATATCTTTAACAATTATGTTGTTTTTCCATTCAGTTTAGGTTTTGAAGCTGCAAAGCTGCAATAAGATAGTTTTGCAACCCTAAAGTGTGGGAATATAACAGGCCTAAAATATCTAACACCATTATTCACCACTGCTTTGAGAATCATGTGGCGAGTCTCTGTGGTACAGTAACAGGACACACCTAAATTGCTTATAATTCCATCTAAACCACTACTGTCCTGCCCACTACACCCTACACTGGAAGGTCAGAACAGACCTTCTCTTAAGCCGGTCTACTTCCTGAGTGGGATCCACTGCCAGACTCTGATCTATTTCTGCATGACTGATATCATCACAGACAAAAGTTTCACTGCAGCATTGCCTTCTGCAAAGGTCTTTAGAGACCAACCTGTTCACCATATAATGTTACTGTGCAACACACTTTTTTGCATTTCCTATTATGGTTCTGTTGGCTCTTCTCTTGAACGTCCACTACATCAAGAATTATTTGGACAAGCCATGACAGGTGTAGCTGAAGATGTGATTGCTCAACAAATTCTTTTCAAGGTCAAGCATGCTCGCACAACATTTTTCTCAGTGTCGGTTGGATACTCTCTCTGCAAGAACTTTTATATCATATAATGAATACAGTGGAAAATTCAGACTTTTTTTCTCAGAATCAAGAGATGTAAACTCGCAATTGCAAGTTATAAAGTTAGAATCACGAGATATAAACTCGTAATTGCGAGAAAAATGTCAGAATTGTCAGATATAAACTCAGAATTCTGAGAGAGAAAAAAAAAATATATATATTTTTCCCCTCAGAATTGGACTTTATTATAACTCGCAATAGCGAATTTATATCTCACAATTCTGAGAAAAGTCAGAACTGCAAGATGTAAACTAGCAACTGTGAGATAAAAAGAATTATCTTTTAAAATGGTTTATTCTGTGGTGGAAACAAGCTTCCATGAGTAACTGAGTAAGCTATGATATATTTCAGCTTTGCTTACACATTGTCAGCTAACTAACAGGGAACTGTAGTATAACCAGGATGAACCTGTATTATTTCAAATAAAATAAATTTAATAAAATAAACACTGCTTTTTACAGATTAATTTCAGGATTGGACTTGATGTCATATTAGTCTCCTTTAAAACATTTTTTATATTATAAATGTGGCTTATTTAGTGGCTGGGAAATTTCTTTAACATGGTACGAAAAACAAAAGACTGAGGAACCGGTCAAAAGGAGCAAAGGGAAAAATCCCACAGAGAACATGATCTTGAATTAAAAGGAGGAAGTGCCACAAAAGCCTTGCCTTATATTAACCAGACAACTGTGTGAAGACCTGCATCAATCTACAAGCCGATTCTCTCTTGTTTGTATTAATAACAAACACATGTCCGTTTGTCACATTAGGCCTGATGTGTGAGCAGAATCATCTAGTTTTTTCCATTCTGCTCAAATTATAGATGACCTGCGCAGGGCAAGAAAAGAAAACCTTTTCAACCTAAAGGAAGGAACAAAGAAAAGACACACAAATACAGATCTCTGTCCATTAGTCAGCACCGGGACACAGCTGCGAATATCTGGATCAGCTCTAACTGTAACATAATCAACCTGACCTGGTTAGTATGTAACATGATGCTAGATTAGTTGTTACAGTGAGCTGGTTACATACACAGGCCTAGATCACAAATAGCACGCAAGCATATAAATGTGACTTACCCTCAGTTTTTAAAGTTGTTCCAGCTTCAATGGGTATCACTAAAAGCGGAAAGATACCACTAAGTCCGATGGCAATCGATCCCAAGAGGGAGCAGAACCAAACATCTAGGTTGTCGACGGAGAACAGCTCATCCAGGTCTAGAAGGTCCTTAATGCTCCATGGTCCTGGTCCTGCAGCTGCAGTCTTTGCCTGGGCCACAGCGGTCTGAGCCATCATCTTCCCGTCAAAGGATGACGCCAGTAGGGCGGCGCCAAGGAGCAGCACAGCAAATGCCCAAATGGGCCTCTCGGGTCCTGCGCTCATCAGCCCAGACCTCCGCAATGCACGTGGAAGAAACATGTAGGGTGCTGTAAGGAATAGAGGAGCCTTCAAACAGAATTTCATGAAGTGGAAAGATTAGTTTTAATAAGGTTCTGGGTTTCTTAGTCCCGAATGAAATAAACAGTTATTTTTTCATATCAGTGTTTGAGCAACTTTGAGTTGCAATTTAACAAGAGCGTCACAAGCAGGAATATGTACTATTCTGTATACACTACAGTTCAAAGTTTGGGGTCAGTAAGATTAAGATCATTAAATTAATACTATTATTCAGCAAGGCCACATTAAACTGATCAAATGTGACAGTCACACTATAAATGCTCTTGTTTTGAACTTAAAGACAGTTTCCACATAAACAGAAAGCAGCACAAGCACAATTGTTCACTGTGGATAAGAAATGCACAAAATCAGCATATTAGAATAATTTCTGAAATATAATGGAATAGAAAAGTTATTTCCAATTTCCAAACTTTTTGAACGGTTGAGTGAAATCTGTGAAATTATTACCATTGCATGGAATTTTTGATTACAATTTTTTTTTGTCTCTTTAGAACCATTATTTATTTATTTTTTCTCACAGCACCTATTAAAAGGATACGAATACCTTTACAAATGTGACATCTGTTGTAGTTCTTATATAGCAATCTGCTAACCACAGCTTCAAAATTCTATGTTTTAAAATATGAAAGACATTTTATTCATAATTCGAAAACGGCATTTCTAAAAAGCCACTTGAATATGGAAGTCATGGTGAATTAGCCCTTTGGCTTTACCTACAAACTGAAATGTCTGGATATGGTGACTAAGTGCCTCCACTTCTATCCACATCCCCCCCCCCCCCCCCAAAAAAAAAAACCCCACAGTAACCAGAAGACAGACATTCAAAAAGACCAAGGCCATGTGAGTCATAACCCAGACAAAACACCACACATTTAGGTAGTTACTGTCAACACAGGGAAACAATCTATAAGCAATAGAAATGAAACAATTAAAACATGATAGATAGTAGATAATGCATTAGAGGCAGGCCTAACACAATATCTTCCAACAGTAGGCTAACCGTATCTAACAACAGTATCACCCAATAATAATGAGACTAAATGAGTTCAGCTGTCTCCAGCAGGTGATCTTTATACAATGCTGAAACTTAACATAAGAGTTAAATGGCCTTTATTATGTATTATATACAAAAACAAAATAAAACAATGAATTTAAGTTTTAACCGATGTAAATGACACCAATAATGCACGTTATGGGTGGACAAAAATGCTGTACAATCAGTATGCTAACATTCACACAGGAGCAGCACGCTTGAACAGTGTGTGGACGTGCACGAGTTGAGGGAGCGGTGAGATTCCCGAGAAATTCCAGACTGTTTTCCGACCGTTTTCACTCTATAGTTTGCAAAGTTTCAGCGTTTCTCTGCTAAACTAATTAAAAAAGCAAAGAATGACCGAATGCAAAACCATTAGTGTTTATCTGATACTTATTGGCAATGGAAAAAAAAAATCGCAAAAGCCAACGTTGCTGCAATATTATTTCCGATAAAAGCAACTGAACTTGCAAACTACCTCGATACAAAGTTGCGTGTCTTGAAAAACAATCACTGCCTTACCAGATTTGCAGCGATAAATAAAAGACGTTTTATCTTACCCTGCTGAAATTCCTACAGTTTTCACTCCGGGTTGACCCTGCCATCCAGGCACTGCTGAGTATTAGAGATGGAGCTGTTGGAGCACACCAGCAGACTCCCGATTTCTCTGCTGAAAGATTTTCCACTGTCAGCCACGTCTCACCGACCGGAAGTGCATTTCCAGACTGCGCTCGCGCACTAACCGGAGGAGGAGACTCAACGCCAAACGTGGAGAACGTGCTAGAAGATGATTGTCTAAGCCGCAGCAGTTATAATGGCAAAGGGTAAAAACTATTACTTTTTAAAGTACATCCGTTTTGAGGTTCGAAGATGGACTCATTTAAAAAAAAAAAAAATAAATCCCCTACATCATGTCATGAATTCTTAGTATTTAACATGCATATCTATCTATCTATCTATCTATCTATCTATCTATCTATCTATCTATCTATCTATCTATCTATCTATCTATCTATCTATCTATCTATCTATCTATCTATCTATCTATCTATCTATCTATCTATCGATCTTAAGAGTATTTCTTCAAAAGTTTTTTCATTAAGATATGTATTACAGCCTCAGGACACAGAGTGTCTCACTTCAGCAGACACCCAGCACAGCTGTACCAACCACAGTGGAACATCAGATGTTTTAATATGAATATCTGTAGGCCTATACCAACCACACTGATGCAAATTACAGTTTTCTATATGTTGCTTTGATGATAAACCAGGTGATGGCTCTCCACTATTAGGAATGGATCTATCTATAGCATCATCTTGCCACATACAAAATCCACATATGCATAAGCAAACACCTTTTAATTTGAAGTACTTTTATATTGGTGTAAACTTTAAAACAAGGCCTTTCCAAAGTCTTGATGAACTTTTCTTTTCAAGGTCATCTTGGTATTGTTCTCTGTTGTTAGGAGTAGGTATGGGACGATTGTTTGTAACATATTTTGTTTAATGACTAATCAATCACTCTTGGAGTTTTGCATCTATGGACATCTCACATTTTAAAAAAAAATACAGATTCTCTCCAGATGTCTGACTAAACTTGTATTTATAATGTAATTATGGTAATTTGTAACAATAAGAGGAACGCACAAATTAAGTGCACATTATATGTTTTTATAGTTTGTAGTATCCTTAATGAACAGTCATGAAAAACAACGTGAGATTATGTGTTATAGTGTTTGGCAACTAAACAAGTTAAGGTTGGAGTGGTGCAGTGGTTTTATAGTTAAAAATGATGGATGGAAAGTGAAGATCATTTTCTAACTCTAATGCTGCTGAGGATTGTATGCTTTTCTGTCAAACTCTGTCATTTATTCACCTTCATGTTGTTCTGAACATGTACAGTCTGAGTTTCGTTCTTCTGCAGAACACAAAAGAAATTATTTTGAGGAATAAATGATGATATAATTTATCCCACCCCTGACCACAAGATGGCGCGGTTGATTGAGGTGTAGGCTATTGTCTGAAACACAGATAGAACAAACATTTAGCCTACCAGGCCATCTCCGTGTGTTATTTCCAAAAGCATGTAAAATGATCTAAGTCTTTAAATTTTATGGAGAAAGTATGAATATATATTATTTTTTTTAATGAAGAATTCTAATTCCCGCCTCACCGTCATTTGTTGGACAAATCTAATAAAACTAATTTCAAATGTGCAAATAAGAGTTAAATTGCTTCCACTGCACTTTGTCAAATAATCAGTCATTCCTGAATCACTTAACACAACACACATTTTCATAAAACATTAACAATATCATCAACTCTTTTACTCAACAAGAGTATCTATTCTTGAACAAATTTATATATATATATTGCTTTGTTAAAATTAATGTGTTCTTTATATAGAGATAGGAAATATCTACCATATACTGACTCACACCAAAATTCACTGCGGTTAATCATTCAGAGTATCCCTCACTAAACCATTGCTATATAAGTCCTTTTTTCCATGAGTGACATTTTATTGGCAAGGACTAAGAGCGGGTTAAGACTCCATGCTCCAGTTCAGATGATACATGGTGTCTGAGTCATCCTAGCTTGACTTGAGCAATACATTTAGAAAGAGGAAGCGTTTTGGAGCTATGGGGCCCACAAAACTAGAATGACAGGGACACATGTGTGCGTCTGTAAGTTTTACATTATTGTTGCTCATTCATTCTTTCTCAGAACAAAAACACACGCTTGCATTGCAGGAACTTTAAGATAATTCAGCCTAGAGTGCCATGCGACACTTAGTCATCCACAAGCATATGTATCTCAGCTTCAGTTGTAGTCATCCTGATCATTATTCATCCAGACAGGCAAATTGAATCTATTCACTCCAAATGAACAGAGAAAATGAAAAGAAATCTTAGCGCTATGTAGCACATGATGAACTTGTGGACAGGCAGCCCAATAAATACACAAGACACCATCATAGTCATATGATCTTCATCTCAGTAAATAAAACATCAACAGTAAATTAGTCCAGTGTAAAGCATTCTTTATGATATTGTGTTAAATATTTTATCCCTCAAGAAACTTGACTTCACTTAATCAGAGGAACTAAGTTAAATGGCACATATAAGAACACTAGACTCTGACTAGCATCATAAAGTCAGCGGAAACAATGCAGCAAGATATGAAGCATTATATTTTTCCTAAGTAGACACTATTATTTAATTTTCTTCATTTATGAGTGAATTTGAGATTCTCATTTATCATACAACTGTCTCGTACAGCTTGTTACATAATGATACAGATAAATCTTCAAATTGTAGCAAGCAGTGATCTCCTTAGATCAATGTGGTTGGATGTCCTGTTGAGTCAACATGAAATAGCATTCTCACCCATTTTACTTGTGTAATGTGTTATTTTCCAAAGTAAACAGGAAAGTCAAAGAGAACAATAAATGTGGGTAAAAATTTTATGCCCTGAAATTAATGGATTGTGAAAACATTAAATGATGGAATTTGGAAAGGATGCATTGAAATGAGGGATATGAACAGTAAATGGGGTCAGTTTTGATTCCATGATGACTTTAACAGTCTGTGTTCTTCTGTTGTTTTTTGTATGCGACAGAGGTGCAGTCGGGTCCATCTCCAGCTGGCTTTGCTCAAGAGGAAGACCATGTAGATCATCTGGTTGTCTGTAGATTGTTTCCTTTTGATAGTCAACACAATCTCAAGGCAATTCGGCACGTTTTACATTTTGACGAATTGTTGGCTAATTCGTGTGAATTTGTCCGATCTCATTTGTATGTTTTCGTACAGTCTGCTTACGCACCAGTGATGGTTGTGTTTAAGGATGGGGTTAGGTGGTGCCTATTTAAGATGAATAACAGAGCCAAAACTGCTGCCCTGCCATCTTCTCATTTCCTGTCACAATGTTTTTCTTGTATTTGGGCAAACCTTTTAATGCTTGCACTATCATTTTATCATAATTTTAAATCAGCAACAAATTCGCTTTGTCTAGGATAAGTGTCGCATCAGGTCAGTTGTCGCAATTGTCTGTAAGAGCAGCATTGAGGTAGCCTGGAAAGCCAGACCTACATCAAGATGTTAGGTCTGGCAACTCACCATAGACACGGCTCAATCCGAGGGGCGGGATAAACGGCTGTCTTTCAAATTCCCTCTGCACGCAATAGGACAGCGCTTCAACCAACCAGAGCGTTTTCCCAACAGCGGAGCTTACGTTAGTTGATAGATTCAACTTTTGAATCTGGCCGGCAAAACTACGAACACATCTTCCTTTTTTAAGAATGACTTAAGTGCCGTTCTTTGCTCTTTTCTCAAAGAAAAACTTAACTCCAAGTCCTCCAGAGTCGCGGCCAAAGCCGATTCGAAAGACTGTTCTCCAGCAGCAGCAGCCATTCTTTGTTTTCAAGTAACGTTCTTTCTTTTACTTTATTTATAGCACAAGTAAACACAACTGATGTTGACCACTGTGCTTTACATAACAAGGAAAGCATGAAAAGGAAAAACATCACAATTACACAATATAATCATACCCACATAAAACATTAAAATTAAGGAAATGCCTGTTCGAAGAGATATAACTTTAGTTTAAGTTTAAACTCATATAAGGAGGTCAACGATCTCAGTGAGGAGGGGATGCTATTCCACAGCCTCGGACCGATAACAGCGAAAGCACGATCCCCTCTCGACTTTAATCGAGAATGTGGCTGGGACAAATTAAAATGACTAGAGGACCGTAGACATCTACCAGGCACATTCACAGTCAGAAGTTCGGATAAATAAGAAGGTGCAAGACCATGTAACGATTTAAAAACAAGCAACAATAATTTCAAGTCAACCCTATAGCGCACCGGCAGCCAGTTAAGTGACAATAAAATTGGAGTGATATGTTCATGTCTGCGGACCCCAGTTAGGAATCTGGCAGCAGCGTTTTGGACCATTTGAAGCCTTGTAATAGAAAACTTGGGTAATCCTGCATATAAGGAATTACAATAATCCAGGCGGGACAGAACAAATGCATGTATAGTTCTTTCAAGCTCTAATGGTGATAAGAAAGACTTTACTCTGGATAGCAGCTTCAAGTGATAAAAACATGATTTAACTACTGTGTTTATATGTTTATCACGCTTAAGAGAGGAATCCAACGCAACTCCCAGACTCCTAACGGTAGGTTTAATATCACAAAATTGGTTTGCAGCATTAAAGGTGGTTTTTCCATTTCCTATGGAGGGCCCAAACACAATAGCCTCAGTTTTGCTCGCATTTAGATGTAAAAAATTTGCGGACATCCAGGATTGTATTTCATTTAAACATGGCCCTCCAGGCCCTTTGAGTCAGTACGTTTAAAAGGCAGATAGATTTGAGTATCGTCTGCATATAAATGAAAAGACACTCCATATTTCCTAAGGATTGATCCCAGCGGTAACATATAGACCCCTTTTGCGCCGACGTCACAGTTAGTCACGGCGCTAGCTGGAGGCAAAACAAACGGAAAACTGGAGGCGGCCAATACAAACCAGCACAGATTCGGCTACATAATAAGGAGCTTAAATTATTATTTTTATTATTAAATGTCATCTTGTTGTGTTATTGGGTGCAAGAATCGATGAAAAATGAGTATGCTGTATCTGGAATTTTTATTTCTAGAAAATATCCACATCTTTAAAATTGCACCGTAATATGTCACTCTTTACATTGCCGTCTTCTTGGCGCTGGTTAGGCAGAACTGCGGATCGTACACACAAATCTTTACATGACCATTCAGCACATAGTTATAGGCATCTAAAGATTTATATGTCCTCAGTATCTCTATCGGGCAGGTGTAGAAGTCAGGCCACTCAACTGTTGGTAGCGTTAACGTTAATCCTGTCAGATCGTCCATCCTGACTGAACGTGTACGGGTCGGCCAGTCTGGTTCCGTCCGTTAAAATTAACTTTTGCAAATAACAATCGCGGTCCTGGACAGTGAGTGACCTTGCACATTAAGATAAAACTGGATTTTCTCCAGTCATTGTTAAAAAAACAAGCTAACAAACTGGCAAACTAGCGTTAGTGAAGCGGCCAGAGGGATCTTTCTGCCTCCAGCTAAGCCCCGCCCACACAAATACGTCACCATGTTTACCAACTGTAAAAGGGTCTATATAATGAGAACAAAGTAGGAGCCAAAATGGAACCTTGTGGAACGCCACAGGCAAGAGGAGTTACAGACGAAACAGAACCTCCAATGCTAACTGAAAAGGTTCTATTTGTAAGATAAGACTTGAACCAATTGAGAGCATTTCCTCGGACGCCCACAAACTTTTCAAGACATGATAATAAAATACTATGGTCAACAGTATCAAATGCCGCACTCAGATCTAAAAGAATTAGAATGACAGAATCCCCAGAATCAAGAGATAAAAAAATATCATTCAAAACTCTTAACAAAGCCGATTCAGTACTGTGGTTGATCCTAAAACCAGACTGGAATTTTTCAAGAATACTATTCTCATCAAGAAAGCTCTGTATCTTTGATAGATCTGTAATGTCCGTGTTTGGCTTTTTCAATACAGGTTTCACCATGGCATGTTTACAGAGGGCAGGAACAAAACCTGAGTGAAGGCACTTGTTTATAATGGACAAAATACAAGACCCAATGTTATGAAATATTAATTTGAAAAACCATGTAGGCACAATATCAAGAGATGAGATAGTAGGCTTGATCATAGCGACTATATCTGTTAGACACGTTAGCAGGGAACCGTCGCAACTCTGTCGTCATCATGTTAAGCCCGCCCCGCCTACTCTATACACAACGTGATTGGCCTGAGCCAATTTAGGGTTTTCCAGGACGAAAGTCAACGGAGAGTTGCTAGACTACCCTGGCTGCAAAATAATTTTTGCTGCCGCTAGGGTGCGTCTAGATTTCTAGGCTAGCATTGAGGGTTTTTTGGGTCAGTTCTGTCTTGTCCCATTTCATTATTCATAGCACTGCCATATAATAATCCATGGACTTACCAACAGCTTTCTGCCCACTGCCATAAACTGGACTGCTCAATGGCATCAATAAATTGAACCATTTTCTCTTCTAATTTCATACCTCTATATGAGCTTATAGGCCTATAGTATGTAGTACGTAGTAATGAACAACAATAGTATTCCTTGTATAGTATGTTTACAGTGTATTCTGATGATTTTTTTTTCTGGACCACAGCCTACAGTGACCATTGGTTGGTGTGTGGTTCTAGGTGTCTGTTAGTGCAGGTGTGACCACTTGGGCTGGACCCTGGGAGGAAGTATTGAACCTTACAGGAAGTCTGCTTTGTTAAGATAAAACATGCAGCCAGCCTCAGGTCAACCGCCCCCTCCACAACAAGTACATGCACTCACACAAATTCAAACACACCTTACTGTTTGATGTGGCTAATTTTGCACACCAAAACCACAGAGATAAAGATCAGAGAATGTTTTTTTTTTATCCTCAGTGTTTGAAACCTTCCGCTGGAAGTACAGTTCCATTCATTTTTAACCTGTTGACCTTTACCAAAGACATATTTGAGAATAAAAAAAATAAAAAAAAGACTTTGGCAAAAAAGACTCAGTAAGGACTGAATAAATAGAGATTCCATTGAAGAATATATCTCAAATATATTATTTTATTTATAATATGTGACACTGGACGACAAAACCACAGTCACATGGGTAATTTTTTTTAAATTGAGATTTATACATAATCTGAAAGTTGAATAAATAAGCTTTCCATTGATGTATGGTTTGTTATGATAGGGCAATATTTGGCCGAGATACAATTATTTGAAAATCTGGAATCTGAGGGTGCAAAAAAATTGAAACATTGAGAAAATTGCCTTTAAAGTTGTACATTTATGTTCGCGATTGTGCTGCATTCACTCACAAAAATAAATGTTTTATATATTTACTGTAGGAAATTTACAAAATATCTTCATGGAACATGATCTTTACTTAATATCCTAATGATTTTTGGCATAAAAGAAAAATCAATAATTTGACGCATACAATGTATTGTTGGCTATTGTTGTGCGACTTGTGACTGGTTTTGTGATGCAGGGTCACATATCTTCATGAATATCTTCTCTTTTCTTATGGGCAATTGACTCAAAATGGCAAATCCCTTTTAGTCATACAGCATGAAGTGTATGATGAATTAGTTGACCTTGTTTTTGATTGAACATAGTCCCTGTTAAGATCATATTTGCTACAAAAGCTACACTTACCATAAAAATACCAACATTTTCCTTTTATAATACGTTTTGTTATTACGAACTCATGCACTATAGGGCAGAGCTCTACAATATACTACAATAGGTTGACTGTATGTATGTGTATGTATGTGTTTCTGCATCCATCGATGTGTGATAAAACATCTATAGTTATTTGAACATAATCTGCTGGTGGATTGTTCATTCTGCAATCAAAGTTAAGAGGAAAATGAGGAATTGGGAATAAGAAGTGAGAGGGTTGGATGTTCCCCTGCTGGCCGGGTCCGAGGCTTGGTTTGTGTCATTGTGAAAGACGAGGAGGCCACCAAAACCTCCTCCTACTTGCAGACAGGAAATTAAGGCTACTATGTGGCAGGTCCACTGCATGGTGTTAGCAATCTTTCACATTCCCAACAGGTGCTCCCTTTTCGAGAAAGTTTTTAGAGATCTGAGAATTTGTGTTTTCGTAGGCATCCGTACCCACAACACATATATCAATTTGACCCTGTATGGCACAGGCGGTTTGATATGCTTTCTTTCAGTTCTGTGATTTCAGTAATGTTGGGCCCAAAAAACGAATACTCTTAGAAATAGAATCTTTGGATTTTAAGTGACCCGTTTCATGCACTCTATCCCTGTTATGAACTCTTATCGTCTGATGAAGCATATAACTCTCCGTTATAAACAGAACAGGTTTAAAAGCTCTTATGTGCCGGTATCAATTAGACTGTTGAGCATGGATTAGCGACGTCTAACTATTCTTATATGTGTATGGTGTGTATGAATATTTTGTGTAATTTTTAATGTATCAGGTTCTACCGAAATGCTGGCTATTGAGTCCATTACTAATTTCCCTATCAGGGTCAATAAAGTGTATTTCATTTCAAATTATACGCTCATTTTGTGGCTGTAAATAAATAAAAACTCAAGAATATGGCTGAGAAAAATCTGGAGAAGAACCTCAAAGTGCTAGACTGCATGTAGAATAAGGGAAGTTTCAAGTTCCCCAAAGAATTATGTGATTTAAAAGACTTTCCTTAAAAAGTCTATGCAATCAGACCTAAATAAATTATGAAGTAATTGCCAAAAACATGTTATGACATTTTGAGTGTTTTTGTAAGAGTCCTTACCTACTGTCCAGCAGCGCTGTTCTGTTTCGGTCAGTTAATTTTTTTTTAAATGGTTTTGACTTTTACAATCGGGTATGTTATTGTTGACCCAACATTCAGGTATATAACAATTATTTTCTTTGATATTTAATTGATCGTTTTGATTTTCATATTTTGATGTTTTAACACAACACATATGAGCTTAATTAGAAATGTAAGTTTCAGTACTTTAAACTAATTTCCCCTAATTTTTATACAATTCTCCAAATACAGCTAATCAATCAGTAAAAATACACACTGTTGAACATTTCAGCTGCTTAATATTATTAAAACTAGAATGAGCAAGTTGTGAAGTTGTGCTGCTGGGTTTAGATGATCTCATAACGGATTTTGATACAGCTCCTTGATGTCAACATGAGCATGTGGACATCATCTGGTGAAACTTCAGCCTAGGCAGGTCATTATTTAACAACATGCCCTTTTGCAATCTACCACATGGCTTCCTGTTTTTCTTAATATACTGTGTGGTCATCAGAACAGAAAATGCCGGCTGAACTAGTCTGCCCTGTGAAAGAGAACTTAGTATCTGGGGTCATCCAGGTCTTTACTTTTTATGTTGCAGCATTTTGAACACTCTGGTGTTCTGTTACACTGTAAAAAATTTGTAACCCTCCCAAATCAAACATTTCAAGTGACCGATAACATCTAAATTTTTCAATTGGCCCAAGTGAAATTCTGTAAATTTCAATTGGCCCAAGTGAAAATCTGTAAATTTAATTTTATAATTTACAGAATTTCACTTGGGCCAATTGAAAAATGTAGATGTTATCGGTCACTTGAAATTTTTGATTTGGGAGGGTTAGAAATTTTTTACAGTGTATATGAAGCTAGGACTCATAATTGGATTTATCATATAATTTCTTGTCTTTCAATGAATAATCATTTGCTACAGTCTACACATTTTACTCTGCCCATCTAATTTAATATGTTTTATGATTAATGTTGGGGACGAGCATGTTCTGACCCATTAGCACAAGAGGAGGCTTAAATATAGAGCCGACTGTTCCACGATGGTTTTTCCAGTATCCCTCCTCCACCCCAACTCCTCACTCTCGATTATTCCTATCCCAGCCAGGGACGGGGGGGGGGGGGGGGGGGTGGGTTGAGTGCTCTGGGTCGGGCCAAATTCCAAGCTTGGAGCCAAATGCACATATTTTATACTATATCTAATTATATGTAAACTAAGTGTGAATTTGTGAAACTATGCTAAATAAGTGCTATGTAACACATATTTTAACTGCACAAGTATTTTTATTGTTTCCAAGTTTCGGCAGACAATCAGCCTTTGTCAAGGTATTTTCTTGCAATTGCACAGCTGTCACAATATTTGCACAGCTAGGGAAACCTGGAACCTCAGTACTGATGATTCTTTGACCAACATTTTAACCTGTGGATTGACATTAGAAGCTGCAATATTAGCACTGAACATATTAAAATTTATGGTTTTGTTTTTGTTGTGGACTGTCACAATGGCCTGGTCTGTTGCAGCAGATTTTTTATCGAACTTGCAATGTTAGTCAATCAACTGAAAAAATGGTAACAAAAAGTTGACAGTGTCAAATTAAAACTCCTTGTGCTTACTAAATGTTCATACGGTTAGCTGCTGAAATTCAAGAAAATATGACACAAGCATAAATTTACAGAATACAGTAGGACAGCAGACAAATGTGTCAAAAATGTGTCATTAACACCCCATGGTGCGGTATGGCCACAGTGTGCTGCAAACATGAAATGGCAATAGTGTTTCCTGTGCTTCTTTGCAACTGTCTTATATTCAGAAATAACTAGTTCTGGTTATTTTTGCTTGGCAAAATCTATATTTTTATATGCCTTTAAATTAATGTATACACAAACATTGTTTATTTCTATTTTAAGCCTCATTTATGAATGTATGGTTTCATTTCTGTATTACACTGCAATACACTGTATTCTCCTCCCTATAATAATACAATGACAATGAAGTAGCTATTGAATGTACACACCCTTTTCTGTCACTCAGATAATTAATATTTGTGTGTGTTTCCAAAATAAACATGATTCATGCAGCTGCACTGCTAGAAAACTGACTGCTGACCAGCCATGTGACTTATTGGCAGACCCACTTGAAATCTGTGGGTGCAAAATTCTGCAGAAAGCTCTTTAGTTTCCTTTCGAGAGCGGTAACTCTACATTGCATAGCAATGCTGCAGGAACTCCTCGCTTCTCCACTTTGTTGAAATCCTATGGGCTAATGCCAGCTTGGAACAGCTGGCCAATTGTCGCAAAGTATGCAAATACTGACAGGCTCGCGGGCAATATAAAATGCATGGGCATGACAATTGCGTCAAAATCTCTTTCTTCACGCTGCCATCGTGGAAGCTGCACCAGCAGGACTAGGAATCTTTTTCTCTAAGCATCCAATGGCTTCAACTTGCCAGATCTGTGCAGGCCCCATCGACGAACATGAGTTCTGTGTCGCCTGCCTGGGCCTCACCCACTTCACGAGTTCACACTTACATATAATTTGAAGGGGTAAAGTTTAATGCGTATTTGGCGTGCTGTCCGGAGGGAGGGCTCCGAGCTCGGAGTTCGGCCCGAACCCAGAGTACTCCCCCCATTTGTAAGTGTTTAGGACTAGAAGCGTGGCGAAGGGGTGGTGGAGGGATGCTGCAAAAACTGTCAATGAAATGAGGTGAGACTGCTGAGTATATATACACCTCTTACCATTGATTGCTGAGTGCTCTCCACCTGTGTTAATTATCTGAACATGCTCCTCCCGAACCTTGTTAATAAAACATCATGCCGAGGCGGCCTTCACGGACTCCACGTGCGCACACTGTGCCGAGCTGCCAGTGCGCCCTAAGAACCAGGAGGGACATGGTTCGTGCTATAACGGGGACGGGGCCCACCGCCGCCAGCGAGCCTGTCAGCATTTGCATACTTTGCGACAATTGGCCAGCTGTTCCAAGCTGGCATTAGCCCATAGGATTTCAACAAAAGTGGAGAAGCGAGGAGTTCCTGCAGCATTGCTATGCAATGTAGAGTTACCGCTCTCGAAAGGAAACTAAAGAGCTTTCTGCAGAATTTTGCACCCACAGATTTCAAGTGGGTCTGCCAATAAGTCACATGGCTGGTCAGCAGTCAGTTTTCTAGCAGTGCAGCTGGTGGGCCCTCCCCTGCCTGGAGGCAAAGATGGTGACGGGGCCTGGAGCCGCCATCATCCATCGTCATTGCGCTCACCTGTCCTCTTCGTGGACACGAGCTTTCACAGGCTGCTTCGAGGAGGCAGACTCCATTCTTTCCGGACTTCCACTAGCACGAGGTGAAGTCGTGGTCTGCACCCTAATCGGTGCGCACCCACTACGGCTACGTGCGCATGCCCCCCGTCAAGGAGACTTGAGCACGGACCTCAGCCTGCCATCCAATCCGTGCAGATTCATGGCCCACCAGGCTGACAAGGCCTACACATCTGCGGGCGAAGCAGAATCTGCTCTTCACTCCATGGCCATACTGCAGGTGTTCCAGGCCAAACTTCTGCAGTCCCTGGATGGCGGCATCACAGATGCTGACGTCATCAAGGACTTGGCGCAGCAACGGACCTCGTGCTTATGGCAATTGGCCGCTCCATGGGTTTTATGATCATCCTTAACAGGCACCTGTGGTTAACCCTAACAGACCTGAAGGACTCGGACCGCAAGACGCTCCTTAAGGAGGAGGAGGAGAAGGTCAGAGGAGAAGCCCGCGCCACGAGAAAGTCAGCACGCCATCCTTGGCTATACCAAGCCTTCATCCTGACAGATCGGACAAGAGGAGGAGAGAGTTCGGAGGAGCCCCGCCCCTAAGCGCCATGTTCTGCATTGTGTCCCCTGTGTTCCTGCAGCTGACAAATGCAATGTTTGTGTAAATGCTATGTCTGTTTGTGTGAGTTCCACAATAAAAGCATGTATCCCTTCACAAAAATAGTTTTTTCCTCCTCTTACACCCAACACTGTGTCACTCGCCCTGCCCCAAAGCAGCACGGAATCGCAGCCCATAACTATAATGGCCTCTCGAGGGCACAAGAGTGCCAATATTCCCCCATCGTGCACGACCCCACTCGTGCCTGATCAGCTGCCAGCCTATCCTCCATGAGCCGTTTCCCCGTCAGTGCTTCTTGCCTCGCTGGGGCGGGGCTCCAATCAAAACACGTCGCCAATGGCAACGGTGGCCTTAGAACTAACGCGACCGCTGTGTCATTTCCAAGACGCATGGAGGGCTATTCCGGGCGTTTCACCGTGGCTACTGGGAATAATTCAACACAGATATTCTCTTCAGTTCAAACGCAGACCACCCCGCTTCAATGGCGTGGTCCCGTCACTGATATTGCCCCAAAACACTCCCATTCTGAGACAGGAAGTTCTCAGTCTGCTCGAGAAAGGAGCGATAGAGCGTGTCCCTCCGAGCGAGCAGGAGAGCAGATTTTACAGCCGCTATTTCGTGGTACCAAAGAAGGATGGAGGACTCTGTCCGATTCTGGACCTGAGACCCATCAACCGAGCACTTCACAAGCGCGCATTCAGGATGACAACACTGAAGCAGATCCTGGCATAGATCCGACCTGGGGACTGGTTCGCTTCAGTGGATTTAAAGGACGCGCACTTCCATATTCAAATAGCGATGTGCCACATGCGCTTCCTGAGATTTCCTTTTGAAGGCACGGCATACCAGTATTCAGTGCTTCCGTTCGGGCTGGCCCTTGCCCCCCACACTTTTTCCAAGTGTGTGGACGCAGCGCTTTCTCCCCTCAGAACAAGCGGAATGCACATTTTTAATTATCTGGACGATTGGTTGATTTTAGCTCACTCAAATTATGTGCTAATCAGCCACGTGAGAACGCTGCTTCGCCATCTGGATACGCTGGGACTGCATGTGAATGTGCAGAAGAGCGTGTTTATCCCGAGTCAGATTATAACATATCTGGGTGTGTGTTTCGACTCGGTGGCGATGCGAGCCCACCTCTCTCAAGAGCGCATAGAGACAATTTCATCGACTCTGCGCTGTTTCAGACTGGGCAGGTCTTATTTCCTTGAGGGAATTTCAGAGGCTTCTGGGGCTGATGGCGGCGGCTTCTTCAGTATGCCATCTGGGCCGCTGCAGTTTTGGCTGAAAATACGAGTCCTGCCAAGGGCGTGGTCTTCAGGTCACACGCGCATTCCGGTCACTCACAGTTGCGTCAGCGCTCTGAGACCGTGGTGCAACCCAGAAATGTTCAGCCAAGGAGTGCCTTTATGAATAGTGACACAATGCACCAATGCAAATTAAAGGTGGTGTCCTTAGTTCTGGAAGATTTTCGGTCGAGCTCTCTCTACCGCCGTTTGAGCCCCTAGCTTCGATTGCTGTTAAGGAGCTCTCCCTGAAAACGGCTTTGCTCCTTGCTCTTGCCTCTGCAAAGTGCATTGGAGACTTACATGCATTCTTGGTAAATGACGACTGTATCTGTTTCGGACCCGGCGACTGCAGCATTTCCCTTCCGGCCGAGACGGGGCTACGTGCCTAAGTCACTCTCTACACTGTTCAAAGCACAGGTTGTTTCCCTTCCCTTTCACTGACGCTCAGAGCGCTGTTTGCCCTGTCAGGGCTTTGCGGATGTATTTGACTAGCGTCAAATCTAGCAACTTTTTTGACAAACCTCAGTAACCGCCAAATGTTGCCAGTACTGTCCTGCGAGCATGAGGTCTTGCTTTCACTCTGCCATCACGCTCTCTATCTGCGTCTACCCTGTTCAGTGAATGGCTAAGAGGAGCAACAGCACATTCATCTGTTGAGCGCACGGCTGCTGACAGACTTGAATGAGCAGTGTTTTTCCACGGACTAATCACTTATCTGCTTTTCTTTTGTTTTATATTTAAAGAATTCAGTTTGACCATTTAAATTTCCTTTCTTTTCTTGTGCTTATTACTTGTAATACTCACTATCACAGAGCTTTAGTTCATCCGGTTCCCAAACTCTCTCAATTCAGATGTCCACATAGGCCTATAAAATATTTAGTCATTCACTATATCATAACTACTCGTTCTATTGTCTGACAAAAAATAAATAAATAAATAGAACAGCTTTATTTGACATTCAAATAAAGCTATATTATATTATATTATATTATATTATATTATATTATATTATATTATATTATATTATATTAAATACAGTATGTGAGCATTCATTTAGAGAGAAAACACATTAGGCAGGCAGAGCGCAAGTACGACGCGATGACGTCATGAATCCGCTAATTAACGTATGACGTCATCTAGCGACATTTAGCGACTTTTAGGGAAGGCGTTAGCTACTTTCCTTTGAAAATAGTTGGCAACACTGGTTATGATCCCTGGATCAGTGCAGCCTTCGCTTTCATTGCGTTTGGATATGAAAATTTTGACTCAGCTGATGTCTCATTGGTCTAGTTCCACCTATTAGATGCGAGCACTCCTAGCGGCGCGGCTATTGGCTGACTGTCTGTCTCTTCCATGGCTGGTGTAGCTTGACCCAACGGGCTTATCTTCACTACTTCACGGAGAGATTTAATACAGTTACCTACGCAATGTAGAGTTACCGCTCTCGAAAGGGAACGTCTCCGGTTACTATTGTAACCTCGGTTCCCTAAGAGGCGGGAACGAAACATTGCGTTAGCTGCCGTGTTCGCTGTTTGATCAGCTGTGCAAGCGTTCAGTCGTGATTCTGACGCAATTGTCCAAGGTGGTAATCCAGCACCCGGAAAGCGTACCTTCCATGGGGGCAGCCATGGGCTAGCAAGCCATCACCTGCTGTTAGCATTCCATTGACTCCCATTCATTTTGGCGTCACTTTGACAACGAATAACTTCACATCTGAGGCGTGTAAATACTCCATTTGTCCATTTGTTTATTTCTAAAGAAACACGACAATGTATAAAAGGCTCCATTACCTTGTATCTTACGTTATGGCCCCGTAGAAGCCGTTTTTGTAAAAATAGGCTAACGATTGCGTCATAACCAAGCGACTCTCTGTCACACAGTAGAGAAATTACCGTATAGACAGGAGGAGAAGCTCGAAGGCAATCAGGGGGACGTGGAGGCATAAAGTCCGATAAAGTCAAGGGAGAAGCCCATAGAGAGTCATAAAGTTGCTCCTGCTCCTAGCTCATGGACAGCTCCTACTCACGCTCTCCGTCTCTGCAAGATTCGAAAGGGAATGATTCAGATTTCTCTTGGCACAGCTACTAGGGGACTTATAACTGTCAGATAGGTTGCTCACGTCACATCTACGTAGTCAAGCTCAGTTTGAGGCTGCGCAGTACGCTCAGCCATCAGGAAGTGAGTACTTCTAATTGACTTCACTTTTCTCGGTTGAACTCTATGGGGTCGCTGTGTCCATTTCTTATACTGTCTATGCAATTGTCGCGACAGTCGCGCCCATGCATTTCATACTACCCGCGAGCCTGTCAGTATTTGCATACTTCGCGACAGCTGGCCAGCTGTTCCAGGCTGGCGTTAGCCCATAAGATTTCAACAAAAGTGGAGAACGGAGGAGTCCGCGCAGCGTTGCTACGCAATGTTCCCGCCTCTCAGGGAGCTGAGGTTACGATAGTAACCGGAGACGTTTTCCACAAAATTCAAACCTCTGCCCAACCCCAACCCCCTTACCCATCAGCCATCATTTCCAGTACCATGTTTTCAATCTATCTATCTACAGATGTTCCAGAAAAAAAGAAAAAAAAAACAGGAAAAAAGAATATATGTTATAGACCTATACAATACATTTTCTCAACGTATCTAAGCTAGAATAAATGTTTAGTAACCCTGTTAGTAAGACTCATTTGCGTGTGTTTCTGGTTATTCTGTGTTTTGGAGGATCTGCTTGTCTCAGATCAAGAGATCATGCACATCATTGCGCATCTGCAAATAATGTAACTTGTTAAGGCAGCTATACGTCTGTTTTACTGACTTTAAGGCCTCACTCTTGTCTAAAGATCCTCATTGAGCCATTCACTTGCACTTTACAGGAACTGAATCTGACAGAATCTTCCTACTTCTGCTTTTCTCTCTGATACCCAGAGTGGGTTGCTTTATTTGTGTGGATCTGTGTGAGGGTGTTGTTTTAAAACAACGTGTTTGCTTGAAGTCAGACATGATCAGACAAGACCTTTACAGACCAACAAGGGACTTGAAGAAATGGTGAGATTATCACCCATAAGAAGTGACTGATAATCTACCACTGATAACACTGTGCTCTTTTTGCTGTCTCTGAAACCGTCTTCAGTTCTCCATTCTTTGATATCTAAGGTTCATTGTTGTATTTTAAATGAAGTGCCTTAAATTTCCAGGGATATTTCTGTAACAGTTGCGTACCTGATATATAGCAGTAAATACACAAATAAATGATCATGCATTTATAGGTCACAATCTGCATCCATGGCTGAGAGAGACGCCAAAAATGTCTTTATTCAGATCACTGAAATTGAGAAGTGAAATTTGTCTCACTTTCTACCTGCTTTTTTTCAGTCAGGAATATAATAGGGCCTTACATAAGCATGTTTCCAGCAGACATAATACACTGTAAATGCATTCTATGAGATATTAACCTTCAAATTGTTCCAAACCTGTTTGACTTTCCACTGAACACAATTAAGATATTTTGAAAACAAATTTACATTGTTTTTGCTTACTTCGTTTACAGCCAACAGAAGAAATAAAACGATACAGCTTTGGATCAATGTGATGGTGAGTAAATGATGAGGGAATTTGCATTTCAACAGGGATGATGTGTTTTCATTGGAAAACTCAAATACTATTTTAGTGTTAAGTTAGTTCTTGTTTTACATTTTTTAAATGAGCAACACACTTTTAAGCAGTCGGTGCTGTGTAATGGGAAGAATGTACAGGTTTAAGCAACACATTCACAGCTTTCCCGCAGTTGCGCCATGCTAAGACTGGCAGGGAGAATGAAGCAAGAGCTAAAGGAGCTGACGTTGAGTGGATGAGGAAAGGCAGTGTGGGTGGAATGAAGCACTAGAGCTAAACATAGTCAAATGCCTCAAACACTAATGAAGAGCCAGCAGCAAATTGGAGAATGAACCAGATCATTTCAATTCCAGCTACATGTAAACAAAGACTATGTTTAAATATTTGTCAAAAGTGCAAAGCCAGTCACAACTCAGTTTGTATAAACCACTTTACAATAAAACATATGTGGGGCTGTAAATAAAAAATTGAGAAAGATTGCAATGTTTTCATCAGAATAAAATAAGAAAAGAAATAGTGTTTTCTCAAATGCATTTAAACATTTGTGTGCACCTCTTGAAATAGCATTGGAGAAAATAGACTGCTGAAGTAGCTGCGACACATGCAGTGTGTATTAATATATAAAGAAAACAGCAAAAGTCATCAGTTTTAGCCGGGTGTGCAGGCAGCTGTGTGTGGCACCAGGGCCGCAGTAAGCTCTGTGGTTTGGACAGCTTGAATCGTGGTGAAACGAAGCAAATACAATAGCAGTTTTAAAAACATCAAAACTTTATTTAGAAATGTACTAATACGCCGAATGCAAGATTCCCAAAAGTCTTTTGTGCATTGCTAAGCAGACAAAAGAAAGTAGGCCTGTTAGTGATTTGTTGTATCTAGAAAGCAACCATGACTGTTTATTACAAAAAGTGGCTCTTACAATATTCTAAAATAAATGTATAAATAAAAAGTAAAACTGCTTTGCAGGAACAATATGAAAGTAACAGTTCATCCAAAATGGAAATCCTGTAATTGCCGTTCCAAACCAGTATGACTTTTTCATCCGTGAAACAGGATAAGGGATTATTCATATAATACTTCTGAAGTCATTCAATTACTGTGTGTGAAATTCAGAGAGGAAATTAAATCATTATGCATTCAAATCTTGTACTCCCAACTCGAGTCTAGCGCGCATGCGAGAACAACTTTGTGTTTCTACATAAGGGCAGTGCAGTGAGCACTCTCAAGCACATAAGCAGAAGAAGGTGGAAAAGAAGAGATTGCACACAATTTCTCTGGCATCCAGCATCGATACAAATTCATTTTTATTTTTTGAAAGTGAGTCACTGCATTAAAAATATGCAATGCACATTTTTTTGCAAATCAAGGGATATGCAGCATTATATGAATCATTAGGCATCATGAACTAACAATGCATTTTTTACAGCTTTTATTAGTCTAGATGTACCCCTGAGCAAAGACAACAAAGATATAACTCTTTTTTTGACACTGACATTATATGCTTAAGCAGTGCAGATATTCAGAGGCAAAATATATGTTCAGTCATTTTCATGTAAGTGTCCTTGTGATAACAACAGGTCAGTATAATCATCTTATAGGTCACCAAGTTGACAAGTGGATCATGTTTGCATCTAGCCCCTGTTTCATGTTTGCAACTACACTGAACAAAATTATATACATTTTTCATGAGCTGAACTCAAAGATCTTAGACTTTTTCAATGTACACAAAAGGCCTATTTCTCTCAAATATTGTTCACAAATCTGTCTAAATCTGTGTTAGTGAGCACTTCTCCTTTGCCGAGATAATCCATCCACCTCACAGGTGTGGCATATCAAGGTGCTGATTAGACAGCAGGATTATTGCACAGGTGTGCCTTTGGCTGGCCACAATAAAAGGCCATTGTTGTGCCATTCATCCACGACCATCACCTCATGTTGCAGCAATGCACGGCCCCATGTTGCTAGGATCTGTACACAATTCCTGGAAGCTGAAAACATCCCAGTTCTTGCAAGACCAGCATACTCACCAGACATGTCACCCATTGAGCATGTTTGGGATGCTCTGGATCAGCGTATATGACAGCCTGTTCCAGGTCCTTCCAATATCTAGCAACTTCGCACAGCCATTGAAGAGGAGTGGACCAACATTCCACAGGCCACAATCAACCCCCCCAGACCCCCCAATACAGTAAAACTGCACATTTTAGAGTGGCCTTTTATTGTGGCCAGCCAAAGGCACACCTGTGCAATAATCATGCTGTCTAATCAGCATCTTGATATGCCACACCTGTGAGGTGGATGGATTATCTCGGCAAAGGAGAAGTGCTCACTAACACAGATTTAGACAGATTTGTGAGCAATATTTGAGAGAAATAGGCCTTTTGTGTACATTGAAAAAGTCTTAGATCTTTGAGTTCAGCTCATGAAAAATGGGGGCAAAAACAAAAGTGTTGCATTTATAATTTTGTTCAGTGTATTTCGATAATGTCTCACTTAAAAAAAAATACAATTAAGTACACACACCCTTTAAATTTAGAGTCGCAAGTTATGGCAAAAACATAGGAAAATATTATATAATTGTACAATTCATAATACAAATTGATAAATCACCAGGGATGGCCAGTATTTCAGATACATGTATTTAAAATATGTATTTGAAATACAGAATACTATATTGTATTTTAAATTCTTTGAAAACAATCTAATGTAATTTGTTTAAATATATTTAAGTTTAGTATTTTTGTTTTTTCAAAATACATAAAATACTTATACCAGTCAATCTGTTTATTAGACTGCTGACTTCCTGTATCAACTAGTTCAGGCCCCCCAACCCCAACTTTCATGCATGTGGGCTGCAGCTGTACGACTCCATCTAGCATTGGGTGAGCACATTTTCTGCATTAATAAGGAAGAAGATAAGGTGAGGATGTCATGGTCAATTCTATTTGTTGATTATGTTTAAATTGGAACATTATTCAGATGTACTATCAGTTAACATGAAGAAATAAAAGAGCAATGCTAAGGGTGAAAATAATAGCCTAGAAATCTAGACGCACCCTAGTGGCAGCAAAATTTATTTTGCAGCCAGGGTAGTCTAGCAACTCTCCGTTGACTTTCGGAGCTGTAAAAACCTAAATTGGGTCAGGCCAATCTCATCGTATAGAGTAGGCGGGGTGGGCTTAACATAATGACGACAGAGTTGCGACGGTTCTCTGCTACTTGAAAACAAACAATGGCGGAGCTGCTGGAGAACAGTCTTTCGAATAGGCTTTGGCCGCGACTCTGGAGGACTTGGAGTTAAGTTTTTCTTTGAGAAAAGAGCAAAGAACGGCACTTAAGTCATTCTTAAAAAAGGAAGATGTGTTCGTAGTTTTGCCGGCCAGATTCAAAAGTTGAATCTATCAACTAACGTTAGCTCCGCTGTTGGGAAAACGCTCTGGTTGGTTGAAGTGCTGTCCTATTGCGTGCAGAGGGAATTTGAAAGACAGCCGTTTATCCCGCCCCTCGGATTGAGCCGTGTCTATGGTGAGTTGCCAGACCTAACATCTTGATGTAGGTCTGGCTTTCCAGGCTATGAAAATAGTGTTAGCCAACTCGATCTCACGTCAATTTTACGAGGTGGCTAATTCGTACGAATGCATACAACCTCACTTGTATGAATTTGTACGATTTTTGCTAAAATGGTAGAAGTACGTGGAATGAAAGCAAAAATTTCTAAGCAGTTGTATACACCAAAATCTTCTTTGCATTCAGAATAGGTCCAGACAGATAGCAGCCCAATAGCGATACTTCACTGAATGGCCAATTTTACATGTATTTTGTGTATTTCCAAAATACAAAATACTGTATTTATATTTAAATTAAAAAAAAAAAAAATCTACACAGTATTTAGAATTTTATTTTTAAGTTTTATGTAGTGTGTAGTTTAAAAAAATAAAATAAAATCATGTATGCCCATTTCTTTCTCTGTTTTGTGTTTTGACAGTTAGCTAATACATGCAAACATGATCATCCTGTGATACATTAACATAATGCAGACATAAAATTGTACATAAACTATCTTAAAGATAATCACTAAGCAGGGTTTTTATCATGTGATATGCCTGACTCTCTTGTGTGTACTTTTTATTCTTAAAGGGGCCATATTCTTTTGCAATTAAATATCCTTTATATAGAATAAAGAAGTGTACACACAAACACTCACAGACATAAATGCAAATACAATCTTTTGTTATATATACTGTAAAAAAAAATAAATAAAAAAAAATCTTTATCTTCCTGCTGCAGGCCAGTACCTTTGTGATAAGTTAGACATGTGGTATAGTAGATGAAGACAGTAAATGACATCATACGATGTATTCAGCTCACTAAACACTTAGTTTTGGTGTTTTCAAAGCATTCACTGTAGACCAGGTAAACTGTCTGTATGCACACATGAATGAATGAATGAACATGTATGTAACTTTGTCCTCAGTAAAACAATTTATTATGATATTGTTAATTACATGGCCAAAAGAAAGGCAGACAGATGGTTTGAGACAGGTGGAATGTTTGATAAAGACAGTAGATTCTTTCATCATAGTCATTCAGGATGTTGTATCTCCTCTCCCAGCATGTACTAATGCAGATAGGACATGTAACACAATCAGCCATCTTATCTGTTAGTAGGTTCTCTGTCTGCAGTCAGGATGAGGCTAAATCCCAGACTCCAACCAACTAGAAGCTTTTCCTAGTTTATTTATGGATCAATCATTTGTTCCATTTATTTCATTTTTATTTGCGATATATTTGTCCTCAGATTTATTTTTTATATATTTTTTTTGTAAAATATATATAAAAAAATTTAAACTAGGAAAACAGCTTGGAAAGTTAGTACATAGAAAACTTTTAGCTTAATACTCTGAAAATGGCACAGATTTTCTGTGTATTTTCATCTGGCATTAAGGACTTTCCATAGAACGACAAGCACTATGGAGGTGGACAGGAAGAACAGCGGTCAGCTGAGCTGTCTCTGATTGGCCATTGGGGGAGGTGACACTTTACGCCTATTCTAACTGCAAAGATAAAATCCCCACCTGCCATTACCCTAAAATCAGGAACCTCCAGCGGATACGCACACACGCTTACCCACACACCCCAAAAATAAAGAAGTAACAAACAGAAACTCTGTCCCTTTTCGACGGCCACTGTCAGAGTAGGTTACCCTTTGCAGTGTATCTCTGGTTGGCTTCTTTTTTGGGCCCTTGGCGATCTCTGAGGCCCCCTGCGTGATAAGGTGCATGAGTTAGTTCATTGGTTTCATTTGTTAAGAGGAAATTTAGCAGAGTTGAGCAATGGTACAGGGACACTTTTGAAAGCCCTTGAGAAAGCATCAGAGTTGCAGATCGAGTGTCAGGCGGCGACGAATCCATGCTGCATCCGTACAGAATGGAGGGGTACATCATCCCACCCGTGAGTATTTTTTTTTATTCTCTAAATGGTCCAATTATGATGCTGCTGCTTGCTTCTGATAGATGCGTAAAAATACACATAATACACTTTTTGTTATATTGCTGCCAAAGTGTCAAAAGGCATTATGAAGATATGTCATTGTGGACATACTAGTAGATGACTGAACAGCTAGATCTTTTTTGTAATATTAGTGTTTGACATCCGTCAGTCTAAATATCTAAATATAGGATAATGTGTACATTTTGTTTGTGTATTTTGTGTATTAGTTTCGAGATGCGTACGTACTTGTGCCAACCACTTTAAAACAACAATATATTGAGATTCAGCTACTCAGATGTACATTCATTACACATTATTAGTGTAATGAATAAATGTCTGTAATTGTAGCTAACGTGTTGAGGTATGTTTATTGTAACAGGCTGATTAACATCAATGTAATGAAAAAATAAACTGTTCTCCAAAATGTACAATAATCATAATTTCTATGTAGAAAGAAGAGAGTAGAGAGAGGGTAACCTGGACTGGCTGGATGTCACAGACACCGTCTGTACAAAAAGATTACTGGGCAGTTTTAACCAAAGATGTGAGGCTTTTCCTATATGGTACAGTGTATTAATATTTCTGTATTGGCTCCAGTCATTCAAACTGGTCACTCTTTGTTTCTTACCTATTTGCTTAGCAGCAAACAGAAGAAATGTTTGAATCAGAGATGTATCGACCCCCAATGGAGTATCAGTATATCATTGATGACGGTCAGAATGGTGAGTTTGTATTCTTCGTTATCCAAAATTATAAGCAACACAATAAGAAGGTTGTTTTTTTTTATTCATAAAATCTAAAAACAGTCCACAAATAGCTGATAAACTGATGATAAAATAATGCAACTGATTTATCCAAAGTTAAGGTAAAAATATACAATAATGTGCACTCGAATGAGGTTATTAGCTGTTGGCTCTCAGCCTCCACTCCTGCCCAAGATGAGTAACACACGCAAACTAATTAGCATTTGGATGCATTTTAATAATAGACAACAAAAAGGAAGAATGTAGAAATTGTAAGGTAAAAATATCATATTGATCAGGGTCTACTAACTATGTTTAACAACCTTATTTGTTATATATTCTCTTAATTGCTCGGAATAGTTTTATTTTGCATAGTTCAATATAAATAAAATGGTCAATACACATGTGTAATAGCCTATAGTGTTTGATGATTTTACATTAGACCTATACAGGTTTTTTTAAAAATAACATTTATTTACCAAAGATAATGTAAATGTAAGGTTTAATATAATTACATTGAGTAATTTAAGTGAAATATGTGCATATATATCAATCACAGGCCAAACGTTACTAAATTTTGCTGAATTTAAAAAGCCAGAAGTGGTACTAAATGAAAGAGCCGTTTGCGAGCTGAAAGAGCCGGCTCTTATACTGAGCTGAGCCAAATGATCTGGTTCCCTAAAAAGAGCCGGAATTCCCATCAATGATTATAAACAGGTAACTGATACCAGAATAAAAGTCATTCAGAAGCAAGTAATCAAACAATAGTCAAAAATCAAAACCACAAACTCATATTTCAGAGTCAAATCACAATCTGCCTACAAATTATAATTGAAATCATAAAGTTAATAAACCAACAATTCATTTTAATTTAGAATGAACAATTGCATTTAATGTAATGTAATGTAATGTAAGGAAATGTTCATTTTCCCCTCTTCAGCCCAAGTTAAGCAGTGCTGTGACTAAATGGGCTGCATTACTGAAGATGTCTTCTTACGTATGATCTGTTTTTATTATATATTACTGACTAAAGCCCCTGCTAATAAAACACTTAAGTGTTTTAACACCTAGAGAGGCCCATGTATAAACAGCACCCTTTTATATTGAGCTAACGGATCAAAATCACACCCAAGGCAGCTGGGCCTGAACTGTAAGGGGGACGTTAGGAGAGCGAGCGAGTGGAACCGGGCGAGTGACCTAGCACAAAGCAGGAAACAGATGCCTCGTTCTGACAGGCAAGAAAACTACAGACGTAGAACGACAAATATCCCCAAGGGTTTCTGTCCAAAATGAGACAATATTGCAATTTAGCTATGTAGGCATCTAAAATTGGGTGCTAAACTGTAGCAGCAGTTTCTGTCTTTGAGGTTGAGGACGGAGATTGCATTTTGTTACTGTGTAGGACTATGGTACAGTTTATAGTGACCTTTGGTTAGACATTTGTATTATTTAGTCAGCTCTGTCGTCAGACAGCTATGTGCTGATTTTCGAAGAAGTTAAATTACAGAAACTGAAAACAGTTTTGAGTTTCGTTATATGGCATTGGAAAAATGCAGAGCACATTTTTTCCCCCCTTTTTCCCCACAAGACCATTTATGTAAAAGTTACTTCTGTTCAGTGTATAAATGTGCACATATATGTTTCACCAGAGAATATAATAAGTGTACTTTATGAACACTAGTGGGATTGAAGTTCAGTGAAATTAGATTCCTTAGAATGATTGTGTTTGGACAATAATTGATAATTAAATAAATAATTGAACATGCTTTAGATTATTTTCTCTGTTTCTACAGTATGTGATAAAAACACCAAAACAGATCATTTAAAAAAATCTGATAAATTTGATCACCCATATTTAAATCTTCCATTTAGAGATCTAACCGTTAAATACAACGACATTAAAAACAAAAACAACAATATGCATGCTTGAGGCTATTCAAAAACAGCAAAGGAAATGGTGGTGTGAACAGGAAACAGAGTGACACTCATAGTCCCAGTGCAGTGAGAAAGTAAATGTAATTTCTTGCATGCGATTGAATTGACAGACAGAATAACCTGACATAGTTGATTTATCAGTTGCTTGTACTAGCTTACACAAAGCATGTGACGTATTGTCACATTTCCTTCGTTTGTTAAAAAAGATGCTTTCTACTGACCTTCTGTTTCAACTTCATTGTCCTTGTCTAGATCATGCATGGGATTATAATACACATCATGTCCATCCAGTGGATTTCGAGAACTTGCCAGAGAGCCACTTCACAGAGCTACAGAGCGTGCCGCCACTACATGCATCGAATGTGCATCGCTTCCCAGATGTTGAGTCTGGTCATTTTATTGACCCAGGCCTGACCGGGCATCACCTCACCCTGCAACCTCCACAGGTGAGATCTGCATTACCTATAAAATACCTCATATTTAATATCCATTCACTTTCACGTCTTTAACTGTCATTTTATGTGTGAGAGCTCTTCTTTGTACCTGACATATTTTGATGCCCTGTCCTCCTCACACGAGTTCTTTGTGAGCTTTGGTCACATTATTGGTGACGAGAAGTAACCATTTTGTTTAATACAGTGCAGGAGACATTTAGGAACATAGAAATCTTTCGGAGAAATACTGCCTATGTCTTTAACTTTTGAAACTTTCCTTAAGTTTCACCTGTGCTTTGCGATACAAGTGGGTGTTGATGCTGGTTAGGCGGTTGTAGAAAGCATCTGTGCCCAAGCTATTGCTCAACTAAGTCTTATCCTGACCAAAACTCAACAGTGTCACCGTAACTGCAGTCTGCACACTCATCAACTGCCATTACACAGAACATCCCCACTTACACAAACAAAACCGCTCTTTATTGTGCCACAAACACACAAGTGCACAAATGTTAGAGCTAAAAAAAAACAACGTATTTTTGCATACACAAAAAACATACATATTATGTTAGCATGTATACAGGAACCATATTGTAATTCAACCCTTATTAGTTTATTAGCCTCTTTTGGGCAGTTTATTAGAAAATAGCTACATTCTAGAGACTTTCTACATCGCCTTGGATTTAAAAAAAAGTTTGCTTGGCCTTTTGGTGTAGGTGATATTTGAACAAAAAGAGGATATACGTCTTGCTTATCCATCAATGACTCCTCTGTGGGTGGAAAATCAAAGATCACCTCTTGAAAGAGATCCTTTAAAATCTCTTATGAATAATGCAGTGATTGATTTCCCTTCCTTTGGTTGGACCTCATCTCGAAGGCAGACTCTAACCATAAAGCCTATCGCAAAAGAGAGCTTTTCCTTTCTAGACGTCCTTGTAGGAGGAAGCAGAGATCCGTCCACCACGGACTGATATACTGCCTGTCATACTAGCTTAGTCTCACTGAAAGGTGCATGATGCTTGAAGAAAAAAAGTTCTGGTTTTCAGCTCAGTTGATAATAACATTCATTTTTTTCTGATCATGTACCGTTTAAAAGTTTGCGGCCAGAAAGATTTTTTAAAATGTTTTTCTCTTATGCCCACCAAGGCCTGCATTTATTTAATAAAAAAATACAGTAAAACAACATTTTGAAATATTGGTACAAACATTTTTTTAAATTATTATTCCTATGATGGCAAAGCTGAATTTTCAGCATCATTACTCCAGTCTTCAGTGTCACATGATCCTTCAGAAATCATTCTAATATGATGATTTGGGCTCATGAAACTTTTATTATTATTATCAATGTTGAAATTGTTTTTTTACTTGTCTTATAAAGCCATAAATATTGTAAATCTAGACTGCATTCTAACCTTTACAATAATTTACCATGGTAACCATAGTTTCCGCCATAATAAAATTTACTACAGTTAAGGCCCGTTCACACCAAGCACGATTACTATAAAGATGATAACTATATATGCGTCCACACCAACGACCGATAACGGTCTTTTTATTCTAAGCACGCGCGCACCCGGATGATCCAGATCCATTTTAAATGCGCGAGACCTTTAAATTAGAATGGATTCTGATTGGCTGTCAGTGTTTTATCGTTCGACAGCTGGAAAAAAATCGTTCTGAAAGTGATCCCAACGATATCGTTCCTCATATCTTTATCGTTATAGTTGTGGTGTGAACTCTGTTATTCTTTAATATGGAGAACGATTTTTAGAATTATATCTTTATCGTTATCTTTATAGTTATCGTCCTTGGTGTGAACGGGCCTTTATTGTCACTACTAAAACCATAATACATTTATATGAGATCTCCTTTAAACAGTGTAAATATCTTACTCATTTTAGCTAAGTAACTGTTATTGTGGTGGATAGTGTACTACTTTCCATGGTAATTTAATCTGTAGATTAGTTATTTACACCTCAACCCTAAGCAATGACCTAAATTGAAATCTTTGAAAAAAGAAATGCGGCTTCCTTGGCCAAGAAAACAAGTATCACTCTATCGTGCTGAAAAGAGCAGAAATGTAAGAAATATTATTATTTTTTGTAGAAGTATTTTCAGGGCCTAAATGCAAAACAACGACAATTCCAGCTGTAGTCTCTGGCCCTGTACAAAAAAGGTACAGTATAACAAATGCACAATGAAATAGTAGAAATGTTCCTTATGAAAATACTGGAAATTTATAAATATTGTATGACTGTCATGTGTTTTTGAGGACACTCTCCTCAAGTCATCAGACTCTGCAACTGTCATGTCACAAGAAACTGCAACTCCAGCACTGTGTGTGAAATCGCATGAGACTGCTATGATCCTTGACACTTTGGGTTTTTGCAAGGGCTTCTTACACTGAAGCGGTTTAACTGAAAAACATTTCAGATCTCTCATAACATTTCTTTTCTTCAATATATATATTACATACTGTACATCCATACTGTTTTATACACATCCTTACTGTAAAGAAATAGACGTAATATTCTGAGTTCAATTGCATCATATTCTGCAGCTTGAAGTTTCACTGCACTTTTATATCAGCATTAAACGTAAAGTTCCTCTTTCTTAATGTTGAACAAGGTTGAAATCTCCAAACGACACATTTCTGACCACCTGATTGCACAAACGTGGTTTCCACATACTGTATAGCTCATATTATTTGTGCCATGCAACTGCATGTGATTTAGCACCACCCTTCATAATAAAGATTCTTAAATTGCTCTTTTCAAGAACTACTTGCTGTATAGAGTTCTTGAGTTAGCTATGTACTTCAGAAGAAATGTTCTTTACTAAGTTTTACATGTTCTTATTGGTTCCTGGGTTCTTTACAGCACCAGTATGTTTTCTAAATAACTATAGTATTAAGTAGTTGATTCTAACTGGAATCTTTCTTTTGTGTGAGTGTGATCTCTGATAAGCATGTACTTTATGTCTTCACAGATGACATATTTGCCACGGCCATCAGTGTGTTACCCTCACAGTGTACAGCCCTCTCCTCTCCAGCGCAGCTCAGATGACGATGACCCCGGCAGTCGCAGTCCTCCGTTAGAGGTGTCTGATGAGGAGTGTATGAGAGACCACATTACTTCAACAACAGGAGGAGAACATGGTAAGGACAAAGGCAAAGATAAATTTCACTTCGCTGACATGAACACAACGATAATGATCTATGGCAAGCGGATAAGCGATGCAAACCCAAGCCAACTGTTATTGAAACAGTATTGTCAGTAACTGTTGACTGCAGTAATCTTCTAGATGTAAAAATAAAGGTTTAAAATGGGGGTTTCGTAGTGATGCCATAAAAGTAGGGCTGGGTATTGACACAAATACGATTTTGATTCACAAGTTTGCGATTCAATTCAGATTTGATTCGATTAGATATCGATTATTTTGTATATATATATATATATATTAGGTACAGTATACGTCAAATTTTCTCAAGGAAAAAAAAATCTCTCAACTAATGCTGTAAACTATACATTGGAGTCAGTTGGTGCTAGGGCTGTGCGATTTGGGAAAAATATCTAATTGCAACTTTTCTGACAGATATTGCAATTTGATTTGCGATTTAATTTTGTTAAGTCGAGCTTCAGCGCAATATTCTCAATAGTGTTCAGCACACACTCTAAATTAAAGGAGTAGGCTACAACATCCCATTAACTGTAGACCCCTCCACTACCTTTTAGTCTAGCAGACGCAGTGTGCGTTTCCATTAGTGTTCATTTTGTCAGCTATTTTTTTTTTTAGTCTTAGTCCTGTGTCAAATGTACTTTTTTAGTTTTTATCATATTTAGTCACCCTTGTCCTGTTTTTGTTTGGTCAAGTTTTAGCCTGAGCATTTTAATCAAGTTTTTGCCAATGAAAACTTAGTCACATTTTAGTCATTTGTCACATGGCATTAGTCATGCTATATAGCTCATGGTTAAATTGATAATTACTTTGCTCAAAATTATAATCATAACGATTGTTGTCATTTGAGAAATGTATTTTTACATTTAATCAGAATTTTTGCTATTTCACCTATGTGACCCTGGATTACAAAACCAGTCACAAGTAGCACAGCTATATTTGTGGCAATAGCCAACAATACATTGTATGGATCAAAATTATAATTTTTTCTTTTATGCCAAAAATCATTAGGATATTAAAGCTGCAGTCCGTACTTTTTTGGGGTAAAAATTATCCAAAATAAATTTTTGAGCAAGTTCATAACCAGCCAGTGTTCAAAACTATCTGCTTGCCTTAGCTCGATTCAAAATGGTAAGCTTGTAATAATGTTTTTAATTCCAGTGGTACTGGTGGATTTCCGTGGGAAATTCGAGCATGTCTTTGCGTCATTACGTCACATCTGTACACATAAAGAAGGTGTCCCGGCTAGTAGGCTATATTGCGTGTGAGGATGGTGGAGGTGGAGATTTATAGCCTTTTCTCACAGCACTTGATATAATTAAACTTATCAATTTGATGGCGGATCCAGAAAGGTTCAAACGACAATCACCAGTGACAATTGTAGATTCACCCATTGTAAAACGCAAAAGACTTTGGACTTCGGAGTGGCTACAGAAAAAAAGAGACTGCAACCGGGCCCATGCGAAAACAAGGATAATATCGGAAGGGCATTAAATGTAGTCACGCAATGCTGATGTTGTTTACATTAACAATTTGAGAACAAAGTATAATTTGCATGGTTTGACATGATATGATAAGTGATCGTTAGATTTAATCAGTGCGATTTACTGCAATGCTTTTTTCCCTAGTTGGTCAGAACAAAAATGGATGTTACTTACTTGTTCAGATGACATTTTCCGGTGAAAATTCTTATGTTGGTCATACTTCCAAAAAGTAGAATCTGTGATTCCGATTGACAGTATCCACACCGGTGCGGTGACTGACTCCTCAAAACATTGGATTCATCCGCGCTGTGCCGTGCTGAGGCACAACCCACGTAAAGTTGATAAATCCGCGAATAACTGCAATTGCAGATTTCGAACAGAGATGGCGACAAAGAGGAAAAACTACGGACTGCAGCTTTAAGTAAAAATCATGTTCCATGAAGATATTAAATTGTAAATTTCCTACCGTAAATATATAAAAAAATTATTTTTGTGAGTGAATGCAGCTCAATCGCGAACATAAATGGATTAATATGGATGGATAAAATGGATACATAAATTGTATCTCGGCCAAATAAATCCTAACAAACCTTACATCAATGGAAAGCTTATTTATTCAGCTTTCAGATGATATATAAATCTCAATTTAAAAAATGTTACCCATGTGACTGGTTTTGTGGTCCAGGGTCACCTATAAGCACAAATCAAGAGAATGTTAACCCATTGGCTAAGCATTACCTCATACCCTTTCCTGATTTATTATAGGCTGGCTATTTATCATATAGGCCAACTAGTAAAACAATAAATGTGTGCACATGGTTGCCTGATTGCAAAGATTAGCCTAAAGTAAAACACTGGGTAGAGAACGCGTTCTTTCAAATGTTCAGCCCTAGTTGGTATTGTAAAATGCTAAAACTGATTTACAAACACAAATTACACTCAAGGAAGTTTTTAAGTTATAATAGGCCTACTAACTTTAAATTTACATTATTTCTACTTGAAGAACATTAAAATGATAATGTGGTAACGTTAGGCCCATTCAGCAAAAATGCTCCTCTCTAGAGTTAATTTTTCTAGCTGACTAACGCGAGGTTATGGTCACTAATTTTTTTTTTTTCCTGAGGTAAATGTGGCGTTACATGACATTGTTTACAAGCTGTTTCAATGACATCTGACGGATTTCGGTAAGTTGTAGGCCTACTGTATCTTTTAACAAAGCCTACCTTCAGGTGTTTATTTCGCGCTGTAACTGGTCTATGATCAGTTCACGCCTGCTCCGCGCTGCCGCTTCTCTTGAACTGAGGTGTTTACAGCGATCTGTCACGCCAACGTAAACGGTATTTTTTCCCCGTACTCTGATAGACAGAATTTGAAATCTGAGACTTTGTTTCAAATCGAAAGCAACAAAGCACGAAGCTTATTACGATTTATTGGATGGGAGGCGGCGACGGGCTATACCCCATTCATTCACCAACTGAAAACAGGATAGGCTAATCAAAACTTGGGATTTAAGAATCGATATCGGTTCATAAAAATGAGAATTGATTAAAATCGAGAAATAGTTTTTTTTATTTTTACCCAGCCCTACATAATGTAAAGAAATTTTAATAATCTGAATAACCTTTTTCCACTATAAATAACCTTTTGTACAATGGAAAGGTTCTACGAATGTAAAAAAGTTCTTCATAGAATCATTGATGCCAAGAACCTTTATTTTTAAGAGTGTAGATGCTTATTTCCTTTGTTTTTCAAGGTAATAAGAAGAAAATTCGCTTGTATCAGTTCCTGCTTGACCTTCTGCGTAATGGTGACATGAAGGACAGCATCTGGTGGGTGGACCGAGAAAAAGGAACATTCCAGTTCTCTTCCAAGCACAAAGAGGCTTTAGCAAACCGCTGGGGCATACAGAAGGGAAATCGCAAGAAGATGACCTACCAGAAGATGGCAAGAGCACTGAGAAACTATGGCAAGACGGGAGAAGTAAAGAAGATCAAGAAAAAGCTCACCTACCAGTTCAGTGGAGAGGTACTTGGGAAGAGTCACACAGAAAGGAAGATTTACATGTAAACATACGCGCAAAAATGCGTGAAAAAGACTTGGGGAAAACAAGAGAGAACCTTTTTCTTCTGTGAAAACAGAAAATGACTGGACCTGAACTTTTACCATAGTTATGGTTTCAAACTAAACGATTTTAATTTCTATTCCTTATTCCTTCACCTTTGCATTAATTTAGTAAACCTTAAGTCATTTTAAAATGTCAATAGTTTTTGTGCTGCAGGACCAACATTTACACACGTCTGTACAGTGTATATATATGGGGAGAGCACACATTTAAAAAAGCAGATACAGTGAAAAATAAGTAAAGACAGTTGCAAACTTTACCACCACACATGATGGAAAAAAAAAATCACAAAAATACAAAAAGCAGAAGTGAAAACCAATGACACAGGCTCACGCAGCACGGAAAACTCTGTCACGTCTGGGTAACACACACAGACACATTCTCTGCTCATGTTTGTACTGTCTTTCTCTCAAGATCACATTCAATCTGAAGAAAAATAAAAATCTTTATAGAAACTAGATAAATAAACATGAATTGTCGATACAAAGTGAGCAGTGTGTTTGCTGTGAACCATTTGTTCATAAAGCTGTATCATATTTCAGGGTAATTTCTCAGCAGTGTAATGACTCATTGCAATTGTTTTAAATATAACCTTAAAAATAAATCCTAAGAACTATGGGAAAATTTGAGAGAACAGCGAACAGACCCAATGCATAAAAATGGCTTCAGACTTTTTACAAAGACTTTCAATTCTATGCTAAGAACATATCTATCTATGCAGATAGATCTGTCGTCACATGGAGTGAAAATGAATTGTCCATTTGAGACAGAACTCTTAGGCAAGGCTTCACAGACAGCCAGGACTAGGCCTTAGTTCAATTAGGACATTTAAGTAGCTTTTATAAATGTGTCTTAGAAATAAAAACATTACTGGTGTGCATCTTGAGACAAAACAATGGAACTGACCTATTTTAAGATGTCATTGCAAGTTGCAAGAAAAAATAAGGCTATGACAAGCTCAAACATGCATTTTAGTCTGGGACTAGTTTTAAACTGTGTTTGTGAAACTGGGCATTAATGACTTGGATTAAATTGAAGTTGGCACACTGTTTTTCCAAAAGGAATTTTTAATGGTACTCTCACCTAAAAACATGAAATTTCAAGCCACATGCCTTTATCAGAAATACTTTCAACAGTATGCTGACTTTGTTTTAAACTTAATCCAAGTTATTAAGAGTTATGTCTCAAATTGATTGTTTTTATGTCTCTTGTGCCGTTTCAGTTGTTTTTGAATGTTCATGATTTTCAGCATTTGGATTAGTTGGAAAGTTATTAAATGATGATATAAGAATTATTAAATGATATAAGTATAAGTGTAATACCTTCAAAAGATGAGAAACTACTCAGAACCACCAGTTCAATACAACACTTACACCAAAACCTCAACTGAGAGCAAAACAACCTCTCAGCGCCCCCTTCAGTAAGAAGGAAAATATTTAAGATTATTTGACAAATAATATTGTGTAAATGAAACCCATCAAATTAAAGTTCATCGATTAAATTTAATTTCTTACACAATAATTAAAGAAGCCTATAAACAGTGGTTACTGTGGAAACAATTAATGCAAATATTCCTGGATTCACATACATCCATTCTATGATTTTTTACCCTTAGGCTGCATCTGAATCATGCAAGCACACTCTCCATTCAGGGTCCCTTTTTTCAGGATGCAAAGCAGCTTTTCTTTCTGAATAAAAATAAGTCCAATCAGGAGGTCTTCTGTAAGCTGGAGGGTTTCACAAGAGGAACATACCACTGTAGGAAAAGAGGGGGATAATTACAAAAACTTGCATAATATAAAACAACATCATCAAAGCTTAGAATTTTCTTTAAGTAACACAGTAAAAATGGATCACTCTTCAGAAATGTAACAATGGTACGTATACCTCTTCTGTCATTCCTGCTGTCTTCCTTCCTTCTGTGTTAAACGGAGGCTTCAAAAAACCTTTGAAATGCAGCTTCACCAATTCATGGAACGTTTTCAAGGAATCCTGAAATATGAAAAAGCAGCTCTCAAGCTAGGATAAAGACACAAGGTGCATTCCAATTTGTGCACTTGTGCATTATTCAATGAAGTTTTGTCATAAAAATAGTGCGAGTAGTGTGTTCACACTGAAAATTCCAAATAGAAAGACTAGATGATGCACTTAATTAACCGAAAAAAACAAGTGTGGAAAGTTGGACACTTCATGCACTGAACTGTTGCAGCTCTAATTACGTAGCAGAGGGGGAGGGGCTATCAGACTCCAATGCTAATTGACAAAATAACCTTATAAAACTATTACACTACACATAGTGTATAGTGCATCATTTGGGAGCAGACACAGACTTTGCTCAAACAGTTGATTTGAATAGTTCAGCCATGAAACTATCGTCACGTTCTGATTGGTTAATTTAATGTAATGTTCCCAGGCAATCTATTTCACGTATCCATCACAGTTTCCCTATATAATCTCTGTGCACTATGCAAATAAATTCTCATTCTAGCCCTCTGCCTCCCCAAGCACCACCTGCCTAGATCTGCTATGGGTCTCCCTCTCTCTAGCAGCAGCAGCAGCAAGTTTCCTTTCATTTTATGTTCAGAGCATTTAACAGAAGCAAGTCGTACTTGCACTGCAGCAGCAACCATAGCTCCAGCAGCTCCAGCAGCAGCAGCAGCAGTGTAGCAGATCAAGTCCGCCAAGACCAAATCTGTGTACATTCTCTTTCCATTAATAAAAATGTTTTACAAACTATCCCGAGAGTTGTCATGACTGAACAGCTGTATATCTCAAAAGCATCATCTGCATCAGTAAGGGTGTGTTTTAAAAAATATGATGAATGTGATGTTAAAGGGTTAGTTCACCCAAAAATGAAAATTCTGTCAGTAATTACTCACCCTCATGTTGTTCCAACCGCGTAAGACCTTCGTTCATCTTCGGAACACAAATTAAGATATTTTTGATGAAATCTGAGTGCTGGATCACTGCTCCATAGGCTTCTAGGTGACCGAAACTTGCTGGCCCAGAAAAGTTATTAAAGAGATCGTTAATATAGTCCAAGTGACTCCAGTGGCTCAATCTTAAGTATATCAAGCGACGAGAATACTTTTTGTGCGCAAAAACAAACAAAAATAACGACTTTATTCCACTTTTCATTTCCTTCTCTCTGGGCCTCGTAGTGTTTTTGCGCTGCGCGTCTGTGTTGCACGTCATCACGCATCACACACATGACCGGCGTCGGCCAATAGTGAGCCTACGTGATGACGTGTAACACAGACGCGCAGCGCAAAAACACTACGAGGCCCAGAGAGAAGGAAATGAAAAGTGGAATAAAGTCGTTATTTTTGTTTGTTTTTGCGCACAAAAAGTATTCTCGTCGCTTTATAAACTTAAGATTGAGCCACTGGAGTCACTTGGACTATATTAACGATCTCTTTAATAACTTTTCTGGGCCAGCAAGTTTCGGTCACCTAGCAGCCTATGGAGGAGTGAGAAAGCTCTCAGATTTAATCAAAAATATCTTAATTTATGTTCCGAAGATGAACGAAGGTCTTACGCGGTTGGAACAACATGAGGGTGAGTAATTACTGACAGAATTTTCATTTTTGGGTGAACTAACCCTTTAAGATCAAATCATTCACTCTCACACTGTCATTTACAGGCACATTTCACCAACCATTTTAATTGTATTGTTACATGGTTAAAATAAGAAATCTGAGCTGTTAGATCTCTTACCCGTCCTTCATGTGAGCAGATGTATGTGAACCATCTCAGCCCTGCAGCCACATGTGTGATCTCATCAGCATAAATCACCTCCAACACCTTCACTGAGCTTGTGTCTCCCTGAGAGGCGAAGCGGGACAGAGTCTGGGGGTGTACATCTAAACCTCTGTGTAAAAACAGTGAAAATAAGTGCATACCTATGTGACAGTACATATGTATGTGAAAATAACAGATGCTAACAGACATGAGATGTGTTTTACCTTGCCTCATGGACCATGTGCACTATAGCTAGCCTTGCCAAAATGTCATGAGATGTATCGGTTGCTGACTGCCATAAACCTTTTTGAAAAGAAAAGTGATAGATATTGAATCTCTAACATCACCTATGCTAAGTGAAATAAGTCAATAAGACAAACACATGAAAACACTGACCATTGTGTACTGGTAAAGCACCAAAGAAGCTGTCAAGTTCCATAATCCTTTGCTCTAGTAACTGATAATGCTGCAGGAGAAGGTTATGTCAGATTAATGTGAATTACTTAGTTAGCATTTTTCCTAAATAAATTAAAGATGTCAACATTCAAACCTTGGCTTCATCTCCTGCTACTTTGACAAAGTCATCAAAGAACTGGCGAGGTAATGGCTCTCCAGAGCTCAGTCTAAATGTGGAGAATCTTGCTATCACATCCCAGGACAGGTCTATTGCCCACTGCTCTATGTTAGCAAGTGAGTGCAATAAGGCAATCCTACTCGCCTGATGGAACACAAACAATTATTCTTTAATCAACTTTCTGTTGAATAAAAAATAGAGTCTAAAAGGAATAAAGTTTACCAGTGTGCCGCCTTTGCCCCGTTTAATTTTTCCAGGCTCCACAACAGTCAGATTGTCTTTTCTGTAGGGATGTGCAGGAGGGCTGGCCTCTCCAGTTTCTGTTATTTTCCCGCTGTTCCAGTTCTCTTGCACCATCTTGGTCAATGAAACCTACATGTCACAGAAAAACAAACAAGCAGAAGTCATATGATGATCTCTGTTGTACAATCAAATACAGCACTGTGATGAGGGATACAATTTAGTCCATCACTATTTGTTAAAGGACATTTCCAAACCTTTTCCTGTGGGTCTGGGGTGTGAAGGATTTTGGTGGCCCACGCGCAAAGAGTGTTTTCTGAGGAGTTTAATTCCATGGGCAAACTGTCTGCAAGCAATACAGCATGTTTTGTGTACTACAACATATCATATTCACAATTAATATATACAAGTTCTGCCATTCCTCACCTTTGCGGGTTATCTTTGTCACTGGGATGGGACAGAGGGACAGTGTGCTCTGAGTATTTATATACACTTTTCCATCCAGTACTCGGACATCATACACCTGGTTCTGGTTACAATAATATGAGACGTATCAAGAATACTTGCAGGTTTATCACTATACATTATATGGATATATTTTGTCCACAAATGAAAATTCTGTCATGATTTACTCACCCTGATGTTGTTCCAAACCTGTATGCCTTTATTTCTTCTGCAGAACACAAAAGAAGATATTTTGAAGAATGTTGGTAACCAAATAATTTGTGACAATTGACTTCCATTGTATGGACAAAGACAAAAACAACAACAACTACAACACATTTCCAAAATATATATATTTTTTTGTCTCACGGAAGAAAGTCAGGTTTGGAATGACATCAGGGTGAGTAAATCATGACAGAATTTTCATTTTATGAAATATCTCTTTAACATGGCCCATCATAACAACTTGCCTGTAGTCCAGAGGAAGAGGAACCAGTTTCAAGGCTGAAATCGAAGTAATGCCATGGGCAAATCAATGCCAGTTTCCCATTGCCCAGATCCTCAATATCACCTTGCTCAAGTGGGCCCCCTGTTGAGCAATAGATCATGATATTCAGATCCTAAAACAATTATCACATTTTACTGTATTACAGATCTCTGTGATATTTTCACAGTGATTCATAATTAATTTGTAACTTTTTTATGTCAGAAAATATTTTGATATTTGAGATGGACCTATGTGGGCACCAATGATTCAACTAGAAAGTGGAAGTTACATAAAACAACCATCTATAAAAATTCTCTAAAAACTCTCGGTGCAGACAAGGCATTTGAGGAAAGCCACAAGAAGGCCAAGAGGTGAGAACGGAGCAAAGAGACACCAGTCAACAATATCAAGTCTTGCGTAACATTGTTTTGTATGGGAGGAAACAAAATATACTGCTATTCAAGAAGAACCATATACTCATATGGAATTTGTCAACAACTTATAAGTAATGTAGTTGCAATTGACAAATGACACCAAACTGAATCTAAAACCAAAACCAGTCTAAAACAACAACAACAACACTTGTCTTGACCAATGCATAATGCACTGGAGTTCTTTAGAGTTACAACTAACCTTCATGTGGGCAAGATGAATCCATAGCCCAGAATTTATCATCCTCTGTATGAACCAGGACTATATGCTCTCCATCATCTGAGTAAAACCTTAAAAATATTTTTTTTAACATTTTCAAAAAATAGAAGAAGTGTATATAAGAAATATTATATTCAGGGAGAATATAAATATCTACATATTTGACTTATTTTTAATACATGCATGTGGCCTCCACTCCAGTTTTGTTGACACCACTGCCTTTTTCTAATTTAAGACACCTTTTCATTAGAATTACTTTTATTATAACAGTTGTTCAAAACATATTAATTTGTCACATATATAGATTCACTTTTTTAAAAACGCCCTTTCGAAACGTTATCTGTTATACAGAATGCCCTCTTGAGACAGTTCACGAGCAGTATATATTTGTGTGAGCATACAGTATTTATACAATGACATGCGCTTACTTCGTGCATGGTGACTTAAATTTAGATTTGTCTCCCACACACTGCCAGTTTCCAGCCTTGACAATGTCTTTAAGCGCATCAACTAAATCCTTCTCGAAGTGGTCCATTCAGAAACCCTTTATGCCTCTTCCACTACTGATCAGGATCCATGTGGCAACTAAAAACACTGGGGAAAATGTTTGTTAAACTTCCGGGTGCGACTCATTTCAAAATAAAAGTTTACAAATTATAGGCTTACTTATTTTGTCTTTAAATGTGTTTATTTTTGAAGCAAGTGTACGAAAACCCTTTGTTATTATCAAATATAAAATACTGGCGCAAAGGCATATCTCATCACTTGGAAAATACTGTATAGAAGCTGTATGGATCTCTGTTTGGCCGCTAAACAAATAACTGCGCATGCGCAGGAGATGAGATACGCTTTTTACCGCTCACTCCATGTGAAAAATGATTTTGGTTTGTGTGGAGCAATAACAGGCTTCTACATTCCTATCACGAATACAGAACCATGCCGATCTCCTGTTCAGCGATTGATTGCTCAAACCGGTTTGTTAAAGGGTCAGAGATCCGGTTCTATAGGTAAGCGTGAACATAATGGCAGTTTTGTTGACACACTTGAGCTTTGTGTTATAGGCTTCAGTGTTTAACGTTACGTGTGCACGAGTTGCTATATGAAATATGGCTCAATAAGATTCTTTACCGGTAGATATAGGTTTCCTAGTTAACATCTTGTCGTAAATGCAAAATACTTTAAATAGTACTTTTTGTTTTGTGAATAAGAGGCAACGTAGTATTTTCCCCTCTTGATTATTGTGTTGTGTGCACCTTTTTTTTTTTGTCAGTTGGTCATGGACCCTACAGCATAATTAACTGTTATGCTTGTGTTCTGTCGCCACATCAGAATTTAACTTGTAAAAACTGATATTATTGGTCAGAGTTTACTATGTGAGTCGGCCTCATTTAAATCTAGGCTATTTGTTTTGCACGAGTGGCTGACTTCAGAATACAACAGACATGTGTGGATACAACTCTCTTGAAAGTAACAATAACTAATGGAGCCTTCTTTGCTGTCTTTCTGTTCAGGTTTCCAATCAGCAAGCCTCAGCTGGCCGAGCAATGGGTTCGAAGCCTTGGGAGAAAGAACTTTGTTCCCACTCAAAACTCCTGTTTGTGCTCGGAGCATTTTCAGCCTGACTGCTTTCGTGACTATAATGGAAAACTGTTTCTCAGAGAGGATGCTGTGCCGACTATTTTCAACTCTGGAGGAGATGGTACAAAGGTGTGTATCCTAACACTCAGTAAAGTTATTCTTGTTGTCCAACTCAAATATATCTTTCTGTCTGCTTTTGATCCTTGAAATGCAATCCCTCTCACTGTTCTATTTATTCTTTACAGATTGAGTTACGGAAAAACAGGGGAGGATTAGTGGCAAAAGATGTAAATGATTCCAGTCGATTCAGTTCACTTTCTGATAAAGACAGAGCCAAACAAATCACAAAGGACAGAAGACAACCCATAAGAGACTCCAGCCTGAAGGTAACACATACACTGCTGAATATGCAATTGCTAACACTTACTTTAGTCTGTTTTTAGCTTCTCTGCAGGTCATTTATACGTCTCACAGCTACAGTTCAGCTGCATACTTTTGCCTTTATCAAATTTTGTTGTTTGTTGTATTACAGGGCAGAGGTGTAAATGACCGGAGACGAGCAGGGATAAAGCTCTCATCAAGTGACAGGTATCTGCCTTTCTTTTAGGGCTGCCCCCTAATAGGCGAATAAACGCTAGTCGCCAAGAAGAGGATTAGACAACCAAATTTTAATTAGTCGGTTAGTCACAGGAAAAAAGTTCTCTCTAAGGTTAACCTAGATAAATGTGCGCTATTATTAGGCGCATATCCAAATGTTCGTGCAGAGTGTGAAAGATAATTTAGTACCGCTCTTACTGAAAATGAAACGTTTTACTTAACATGCATTTTTCTCTATAGCCCCTTTCACTATACTGTGGAGATGACTTCATCTTCGCAGCTGACATTGACTCAAACACTAGTTTATTAATAAATTATTAAAATGTTCACACTCTTTTCAGAGAACATCTGTTTTTTTCCGACACATTCACAATCATTACTTTTGTCAGTGCACTGCAGCAAGCTTTAGCCTATGTGTGCACTTGAGTGCTTAATTCATATTAAAAGCTCATTATTATGGTTTAGTGTTTCTCTGTAACGTAAAACAAGGTTAAAGGACAAGTTCGGTATTTTACACTTAAAGCCCTGTTTACAGATCGTTTCTGATGAAATAGAACGGTTAAGATGCTGTCCCGAGACTTTTCGGTTTCTTTCGCTTCCCCCCCCCCCCACCTACAGAATGGTTGCATAGGTGCACTGGAACAATCCTTCCTAAAAACGCATTAAACTTTCGTTTACAAAGGCGTGAAACTCACCGAGTGGTCAGGGGTGTTCACTGATATGCTCACACAAAAATCGCTGCAAAAGATGCTTTCCAACAGGTTTTATCGTAGTTTTTCTCAAACACACACACACAAAAAAAAACTTGGACAAAAACATCTTTTGCAGCGATTTTTGTGTGAGCATATCAGTGAACACCCCTGACCACTCGGTGAGTTTCACGTCTTTGTAAACGAAAGTTTAATGCGTTTTTAGGAAGGATTGTTCCAGTGCCCATAGGCAGCCATTCTGTAGGTGGGGGGGAGAAGCGAAAGAAACCTAAAATTCTTGGGACAGCAGCGTGTGTCCAAATTTTAATCTTAACCGTTCTATTTCATAAGAAACGATCTGTAAACAGGGCTTTAAGTGTAAAATACCGAACTTGTCCTTTAACAATGTTACACATAATATTCTTTCTCAGCCCTGAAACATTTTCTAATGCCACCGTCGACTTATGGCGTGACAACCAGTTGACAAGAAGAATCTTTAGTCGGGGCAGCACTACTTTCTAAATTCTCAAACTCATGAACACCAAATTAAATCAGTCATCATGAAGATGAATGTATAAATCATGTTTTGAGTTAAATTAATTTCCATTGTATTCAAAGTCTTATGCCTGGTTGCACACACAGGGCTTAGATTAAGCCTTAGTTCAATTAAGTAGCTTTTATAAATGTGCCTTAGAAAAAAAAACTGATGTGCATCTTGAGCTGATAAAAGCTGTCACTACCCTTTCAGATGGTACTAAATATGTCCCTTTTAGGGGTTAATAAGGTATAAAGGTGTAACTTTTGAAAAAGGTACTGCCCCAGTGACCGCTTTTATACCTTTTCTAAGGGTGGGTAGAATTATCCCATTTATATGCTGTCTTTCTTGTCCCTACAGACAGTCCCTGTCTCTCAAGAGTAAAGTGTATGACAATAAAGGCTTGCTGATCTCATGTGGGAGGGATCTGTGTGACTGTCTGGATGTAGACTGCATGGGTTGCTTCTACCCATGTCCCGAGTGCGGCTCTCGGAAGTGCGGTGTGGAGTGCCGCTGTGACCGGAAATGGTTGTACGAGCAGGTGGAGGTAGAAGGGGGAGAGATTATTCGCAACAAGTTTGCCAATTAGATAACCTGTTGGAAGATAGAGAAGACGACATCACTTCTGCCTCTGAGCGTAAAGAAACTGACACTGACTTTGTATATGGACATTGCAGAAGTACTTGTTTAATTCAGTGTATTGTTTTTAAATGTAAAATTGTTTAATATAGAATGTTATTTTGTATTTTTGCTTTTTTTCCATACCATCACAGCTGTAAATTTCTGTAATATTTCCAGTTCTTTGGTTATGCTGTAATGCTGTGGCTGTTTTTTCCCCCTTGAAATTTGCTTTTACATTTACAAAAATAAAAGTGCTTTAGTGCAAATGTTTTGTTATAGTGCAAGGTTTTGCAATGATGATCTTTAAACCTCATTTCAAATTATATGAATATTTGAATAGATGTATCTATTGCAAGCTTTGTGTGTGTGTATATATATATATATATATATATATAGAATGTTAATATACATCTTTAGATCTATGATGACATCTGAAAAAGCTGTTGGTTTACCTCAGGGCAGTTGAGTATTTGTTTGGTGATATCATTTATTAGATATTGTCTAAGATGTTTTTCTAATTGGCCCATTTGTCTCATCGTGCACATTCAGGGCACTCCACCTCACAATGCAGTGCTAGGAGCCAGGAACATCAAGATGAAGAGCAATATGTTATAGGCCCAGTTTCCCCTGTAGCTGCAGAACAATAACAACGTACAAACAGCAAGAAAGTTGACTGGAAGCAGGGATAATGTATTGCAAAAAAATTCAAATGAGGCAGATTTTGATGGTTTTCAAAACATTCACATCTAGACAGGCAGTTTGTCTGAGTGTAAAAGCCTGCATGAAGCTTTTTTTCCCAGTGTAAATAACTGGCAATGCAATTTTAAAGGTGAAGCTGCACAGCATTGATATAGCTTTTTTAAATTCTTAAAATTCTTACAATGTAAATTTCAATGTAAAATTCTTACTATAGTAAACCTTTTTTGTCATTATTTAAGGTGTATTTTCTGCCAGTTTTAAATTAATCAAAATCCTGATTAACCATTGATTATATATATATAGATTTTTATAACTTGTGAAGTTTTTACTCCTAAACAACTGTAAGTTATGCATGTTTTCTTTTGTAGATGACACCTTCAAGTGCGTCTGTTATTATGTACGGGTTCTTGTTTCTATTACGACACATGAGTATTAAAGGTGCTCTGTGATGTGCCATAACTAATTTCTCTTTTTATATGTATAAGAGATTGCCCCTTTTCTGAAAACTCTTTGATATTCATATTGATTCATTACTAATTTGATTATGTAAATCGAGTATGGTTTCAGTGAGTTTGCTCAGTGTATTAGAGAGCATCCTCACAGAGAGAAATTTTTACAGTTGGTCTCAGAAGGACAATTATAAGCTCTGGTAAAAACGCAGCAATTTCACAAGTAAAATTAACGTGCCTGTGTGTATAAGCACTTGGGAACAGATGGTTTATCACAGGAAATGAGTTCTGTTTATGCTATGTGTAAGCTGTTTTAATGGTGCAGTTTGTGCCTGACTGAGATTATTGACACCAGAGCCTACAGAAGATTCCAGAAAAACAACAGGATGAATCACACAGATGACCTGTTGGAAGCCAATATATATATTTTTTATGTGTATGGGTTATTGCAGTATGTTATATTTATTGATGCTTACAGAAATGTTTAATTTTAGTTTTATTCCAATTTATTTTTACATTTAATTATGAAAAACTAAATATTCAAAATTGTACGACAGGCTTTCAAATGGTTCGGTTTCCTTGTCTAATGTGCAGTGCAGTTGGACGTCTGCTGGCTGAGAACTCCACAGTCTGTGATGTCTGAGTTACATTTGCTGCAGTCACAGCTGAGGGCCACAGGGTAAGTGAAAACCGAGTCAGCCCCGGCAGGGCAGCCTTTAAACTCGTAGGTCTTGTAGGTCCATTCTCTGAAGTTACAGATGTTCTGGTAGTACCTCACCATGGGGTTACGGTAAACTCTTTCCTGTCAAAATGGAAAATATTTTAGTCCCCTTTTATCTGGTGCTAGTGTATTATAACTGAAACAACAACAAAATGTCTGCACTTAAGCTTCATAAATATATAATTTATACACACACGCACACACACACACACACACACACACACACACATATATATATATATATATATATATATATATATATATATATATATATATATATTCAGCAAGGACACATTCAATTGATCATAAGTGACAGTAAAGACATTTATAATGTTACAAAATATTTCTATTTCAAATAAATGCTGTTTTTTTAACTTTCTATTCATCTAAGAAATTCGAAAAAAGTAGCACATTTCCACAAAAATATTATGCAGCAATGCATTGATGATAAGAACCATTATTCATAAATAATAACTGAGCACCAAATCAGCATATTAGAATAATTTCTGAAGAATCATGTGACTCTGAAGACTGGAGTAATGATGCTGAAAATTCAACTTTGCCATCACAGGAATAAATTTGAGGCTTAAAAAAAATTAAAACTATCACAGATATATGTCAAATGTGCACACATATATCTCAAATTAAAGGTTACAAGAATATCACTTCATCCTACCTGTGTTTTGCAAAGCCCGGCACAGGCAGTGGTGTCGATTGTGATGCAGCTGCCACATTCCTCACTTTCCACGGTAATGGAGATATTGGAAAGCCGACAGCTGGACCTGCATTCTGATCCTGCCCTCATCAGCGCTGGCAACAGCATCACCATAACAACGAAGCGCATCCTCATCTGGGAATCAATGCGAAAGAGTGCGGCTGATCAAATACAGGTACTACAGGGGAGTGATAGAACATTAGCACTGCATGTTGTGTCAATCTTGGGGTTATAGTTTGATTTAGGCCTACTGCTTAATAAATTATCTTTTTTCACATTTGAAAATCACATTTGAAAGAGTAAGCTTACCCAGAGCACAGGAAAACACAAACAAAAACTTAAACAAAAAGTTGATACGTGACTAACAAGGATGAATAAATGTGTCTATATAGATTTGGTTTGGGCAAAGCAACAAACAAACACATTCAAACAGAGGTCAAACTACACTCATAAGTTCATGTCAATCTTACCTGCTGGAGTTTCGCTGAGACAAAATCAATTCACCTCCATTCACATGGACACTTATACCCTTCTGTCAGACAAGACGCCCACGTCTAGTTGAGAGCAGCCATGTCTTATCATACAACTGCATTTGCTTTTGTGGAGGTGGCACAAATCCCTAAAAGCCCTGTGGCCATGGCATTCAGTCTGCGAGAGGCTTAGACAGAACAGGATCCATGTAAGGGCCACCACTGATGTTCTGCTTTTCAAGGTCAGTGTTCTACAGCACAATTGCTGGATTGAAAACCACTGGAACAACAGCTTGTCTTCTCTGATTGATCCACACATGACTGTTTCAACAGAATGTAGCCTACTTCTGTTGGAGGAGATTTGACAAAAAAAAAAAAAAAAAAAACTCTGCCAAACAGGATATATTTAAGAACATTTTAATAACATAAAAATCAATCAGTTTTCAATCTCCACTGAATCTGTTCAGTTTTTACCTATTTGAAACAGTTTCTCAAATATCAGATGTAGGTGATGTTCCTACAAGAAAAATAACAGGCATCAGACCATATCACAATTTGCAGCACATACAGTATGTTAGTATTTATGTTGGTGTATGTATTTGACATGTCAAATGGTCTGACTAATAATAGCATTTTCACCACCAGATCTATCTATTAATATTTGAAAAAAAAAATATTGAGATGCTCACAGGAGTTCGAATGTGTAATGGTTAATTTATGCATTCAATTGGTGAAGGATGCATTTAAATGATCTAACGTGACAGTAAAAGCATTTAGAAGTTTAGGGTAACACTTTATAATGAGTATACAGTAATAAAGTTCTTACAAATCATTAACAAACTATTAGTTTATAGTTTATTCATATAGTTTATATATTGTAGTCTCTACATTTATTAATAGGCTACAAATAGTCAGTTCTTTATTCGTTGTCACTGTAATTAACACAATTATTTTTGTTTCATTAGCTTGTAGTAAAGGAATCGTTAATTGTTAAGCCTAATGTAATAACAATATAAAGACTACAATATATACATTATTAATGTAAATACTTTATTACTGTATACTTGGACTATTCGGACGTGTCTGGAACAACAACAACAACTTCAAAAAAGACACGAAGGTCAGTGTATACAAAGCTGTTGTGCTGCCCACTCTCCTGTATGGCGCTGAGTCCTGGGTCACGTACCGTCATCATCTGAGACTCCTCGAGCGTTTCCATCAGCACTGCCTCCGCACAATCCTCAACATTCGTTGGAGTGACTTCATTGCCAACACTAAAGTCCTCGAGTCAGCGGAGGTCACTAGCATCGAGGCCAAGGTACAACTTCGCTGGGCAGGGCATGTCTCCAGGATGGAGAACCACCGCCTACCTAAGATCGTGCTGTACGGGGAACTGTCTTCTGGCTACCGCAACATCAGGGCACCACGAAAGCGGTATAAAGACTCCCTGAAGAAGTCCCTCACTGCTTGCTGCATCGATCACCGTCAGTGGGCAACACAAGCAGCTGATCACGACTCCTGGTGGCGCACAGTCCATCAGGCCACCTCCCTCTTTGAGGATACCCACAGGCCAGTATGGAGGACAAAAGGAGAAGAAGAACCGTGTCCCCTCAGCACCCATCCTGGACCAGACCTTTACCTGCAGTTGTTGTGGCAGGACCTGCCTGTCCCGCATAGGCCTCATCAGCCACCATTGTGCCTGTAGAAGACGTGGATGTCCTTCCTAAATCTTCGTTCGCGAAGCCAAGCCATGATGATGATAGTTTTACCAATTTTAGATTTTTAATATAATATTTAATTTCTTTTTCAAACTATTTTTTTTACTTTCTATTAATCAGAATCCTGATCAAATGGACAACTGTTATTTTAAATGGTAATATTTCACAATATTAGTGTTTTTACAGTATAACAGCAGAATAAGATACTTTAAAAATATTTAAAAAATTCTTACTGACCTCAATATTGTCAGAGTTATGTTTAGTTATAGTTTCATTGTGTTTTGGTTTCTTTTCTCCTGTTCCTGTTTTGCCTGTGCCATTGTTAGGTTGTTAATTTAGTTACACACCTGTTCCTTGTTCTGTTGATTATCCTCTCTTGTGTTTTCAAACCTTCAGTTCTCCCAGTTCTTTGTTTGGTGTGTTTGTTGTATTACGTTGTTGTGTGATGTTATTATTATTACGTATTGTGCGATTATTGCAATCACGCCTGACAAATACTGTACTGTGTGTGTATATATATATATATATATATATATTTATTATAAAATGGTTTGGCCTGCAGCTATATGGAATGAATGCAAGAATAGTTCTATTACAGAGACATTTTTGAGAAAATATCTTGCATTCATTTCATATAGCTGCAGGCCTAACCTTTATTGCCTTGACCAATATCTGTTTAAAAGTTTATAGTGTTCTGAATTTTCATTTTGATTCTTTTCATTTTCTTTTACAGATCTCAGTCTGTCTCTTTGTCTTTTCAGCTCCAGCTCAACCTTGACAAAACTAAGCTTTTTTCTTTCAGCCATGTTCGCCCCCAGTCTCTTTCCATCACTTTTGAAGGTTGTACAGTCATTGACTCCTGATTTGCACAAATCTTGGAAATTATCCAAGATGACCCAATGACCTTCATTTATCATGCAGCGACAAGTGCCCCATCCAAATAAGACAATCTGTCTTTTCACTCCTATCTGTGTGTGCAGCTCATGCTCTGCAGCAGTCCCTCGGGTAGGCAGTTGCGATTAACTGGATGTCAACAGATGCACAAGGGGCTGTCGAAGTTTGAGAACTGCAGCACACCGGTTCACACGCAGTGGCCTGCCTTTTCACTTCTATCAGTGCATCCAAAATGCTGCTGCCTGACTTAGTAATTCTCACATTTACTCAGGTCTCAATGTAATTATTACTGGTGCCACAGTCATATTCAAGACCGCATTTCGGCTTACAATGCATTCAGCACCATTACTCTAATAACTATAAGCCATTATCCAATCGCACACCCACAACCTACATTCAGAATCTTTACTCTCTACACATAAAAAGCAGCCATCCTGTGTTTGCCCATGAATAGTACAACGACAAAATACTGCCCCCTTTTATTCTGTATAGTGCCAGATGCAGGTTCTATAGCCTATACAGAATTGACAAGCATAGACCAAAACATAAGCTAAGGCCATACAAGCTCCTGCATTTTATTAGTGAGGTAGGGTAGGGCCTATTTGAATAATAAAACAGCAAGATGTCAATGCACAGTTGTTAAGATTGTAAAGTTTGGTCAATGGAAACCAAGAGCAAACACAGTGTCTGCTGCATTACTAATGAGCTGGATCAAACAGCCCGATCATTCTGATAGCACACATTTCCCATGCACTCTACGACAGAGCTGGTTTTTGTTGAGCATTTCCTTGGTTTGCAAGGTAAAATATTTGCTTTCCAGGTGATACATAAAGCACCCATGGCTTAAACACAGTGCTGCTGCTGAAGATACTGGTTTTCTAAAGCTCTCTGTTATAAAATAGTGTGCCGGGAGAAACAGGCAGGTGGCGTAGTGGGAGTAATCATTTGCATTTTGCTTTCATACAAACATCAGTTTGAAGCATTAACATTTTGTCTAAATAATCTTGATTGTCATGTTTTTTGTGTGTGTAGTTTTACATAAATATTATCTGGAAAAAACTACTTTCCAATAAGTTGACAGCATCTTTTAGCGATATTCGCTAAAGACATGTTAGATGTACAATTCTTAAGAAATACATTTTCAATTCAAAGTATGTAGATTTAGGTGTTATTTTAAAACAAACCAAAACAAAAAACCCAGTGATTAATCTCATGCATCTGCTGTTTATTAAGAACAGTAATCATTTCAAAATCTGATAAATGTGTTTAAAAAATAGTAAGTTAAACATGTTTCATTTACGCATTTTTTTCTCCTCCAGTTTTCAGTGGATCCTGTAGCACCCCCTTTTCGTCCCTTCGAGGTCCCCGGACCTTAGTTTGTGCTAAGCTAAGGGAGGTGAATCTTTTATTTATGCTCTTTGTATAAACTCCTGCTTGTTTAATGGGCCGTGGAAGAGTGGAACTGCAGAGCCCTCACGACACAATCACATAAGTCTTTTTTATGCTATGTTTACATTCTTATCTTTTATCCAAACGATGACTATACACAAACAGGCCGTGACAGAAAGTGTATGTGGCAATTTTTGACAGAGCCACACGCAGGCTGCTTAGTGTGTGCAGCTCGTGCTCTGCAGCAGTCCCTCGGATAGGCAGTTGCGATTAACTGGATGTCAACAGATGCACAAGGGGCTGTCGAAGTTTGAGAACTGCAGCACACCGGTTCGCGCGCAGTGGCCTGCCACAGCCACTGAGCGGCGATCGAGCTCTGCGCGCTGCGTAAACGTGCCTCTCGCGGCGGAGCTCAGCTCCCCAATAACACGAGCACAATGGTCAACGGGCGAGACTGAGCGGCAGACAGATGCGCGCTGCGCATACTTACCTAAGGCTATTTCACATGGCATCCTAAAACTTTGATACATCTCGATTCTCACGCCGCTCGTGTGATTTATCAAGCCACGCAGCATGCTCTTGGTATAGCAGCACCTGCTTTTTGGTGAGTGTGAGTCCAGGCTTAAATGCAGGGGTGCATGTTTTTTTGGGGAGGGGGAGATGGGCAGGTGATGAGAGATCCTGTTGAATAAAGACCCAACGGCGAGCCGTGGCCAAAGCTGTCATCCCTCGAATGCGATAACACCTGACTGTTAAGGTGTCATGTTCTGCTTTTGGCTACGTCGAGGAATATCTGGATTCCCTGAGCAAGAGGGAAATTTGGACAAACCTGGGATTTACATCTTCAGCCATCTCTAGCTTGTTATATGAAGGGTGGAAGCTGTGAAGACGTCCTCAAATCATTTTCTACGTAAGTGGCTCGAATAATGGAAGGTGGAGTGCATGATAGCTGATACATTTCGTGCGACGACTGTTTATAATTAATTGTCAAGGGATTTTGGATCAGTAATATCACGCATTGTTTTCTGTTTCCTTGGCTGGTCTGTTACCATAAGGGTGCGCCATATTATTATTATTATTATTATTATTATTATTATGTAGCACAAGAATATTGACTTATGCCTTTGTTCCTGATTACTATTTAAAATTGTCTTGCTCCTAAGTATATCCATCACAGTATGCCTCGGCTAAATTATGATGTGCAGTTTGCCTTTTACAACACGTTTTTCTTTTCTTTCCAGCTGTTGCTGGTGTCAAGCGGATTTAGTGATTCGTTCATAACCACTGAAGGGGCAGAGGACGGAACAAACCTACACCCCACCCCTCCCTCCCACAGCGAAGATGGGAACCAGAGATTTCATAGGCGAATAAAGTCTCTACGGAGACCGAGCACCTCAGTTAACGGAAAAGAGCCGCTCTCTCCTCCATTCAGTTTCTCTTTGGATAAGGCGCGCGCGCGCTACGCACATGGATTCTAGAACTGTTGGACACATTTTTCTCATGATGATGATGATGATGATAATGATGATGTCACCAAAAGCACGTAGCTTCGCTACAATTGTAAAGTCCAATTACAATAAGTGAAAGTGCACTGAAAGACCTTAAAGCACTTCCGAAGGTAACGGACCTACAGTGCCAGTCAAGTGCATTTATGAACTTGCTGAACTCGTCTTTTGCTCAGCCTCTTTCTTCCGCCTGTTTTCCATCATTCTGAACACTTCGTAGTTTGAGAAGATGGAATTTGCTATGGTGGGCGCGGACAGCGGGGGCTGCAACACCCACCTGCCCTATGGATATGCCCAGGCTCGCGCACGGGAGAGAGAGCGCGAGAGGGAGAGACAGTCTCGCGCAGCGGCGGCAGCTGACGCTGGAACGGTCGGAGAGGGAGGTGGGTCGAGTGGCCATCCCCAGAACCACCCGCATCAGAGTCGCACCGCCTCTTCAACGAATGCCAACAACAGTAGCGCCGGGACCGCCTCGCGCCCCTCCTCCTCCTCCTCCTCCTCCTCCTCCACCTCCTCATCGCAACAGCCGCAACAGCAGCAGCAGCAGCAACACCACGAGCAACCACAGCAACTTCTCAGAGAGAGAAAAAAGGAAAGAGGCGTAGCGCGCTGGAGACGGAACCGCGCGGCACTCGGCGGGGATCTACGCCAGTCAGAGTTGGCGCTCCTAGGATCTGAGGAGGACGTCATGATCGAGGAGGACGAGGCGGAGGGCGAGGAGGAAGAGGAGGACAAGGGAATCAAGAGGTCGAGTTTTGTCTATATCATGGATCATGATGAAGAGGAGACGGTTTCGTTAACGGACAGACGTCCTCAGTCAGGCTACGAAAATGTTTACAATGAGTACGGCTGCTGCGAGAGAGTTTTCATCAACGTGTCGGGCTTGAAGTTTGAAACTCAGCTGAAGACTCTCGCCCAGTTCCCGGACACTCTCCTGGGGGACCCTGAGAAAAGAATCAGGTACTTCGATCCTCTGCGTAACGAATACTTCTTTGACAGGAATCGACCGAGCTTCGATGCCATTCTATACTTCTACCAGTCAGGGGGGCGTTTAAAGAGACCAGCCAATGTGCCGTTTGACATCTTTTCCGAGGAGGTCAAGTTCTATGAACTCGGGGAAGAGGCAATGCTCAAGTTTCGCGAGGATGAGGGCTTCGTGAAGGAGGAAGAGAAGCCGCTGCCCGAGGACGAGTTCAAACGTCAGATCTGGCTGCTCTTTGAGTACCCGGAGAGTTCAAGTGCAGCCAGGGGGATCGCGGTCGTGTCAGTGTTGGTCATCGTCATATCCATAGTCATTTTTTGTTTGGAAACATTGCCAGAATTCAGGGACGACAAAGAATTCCACAGCCCAGGTAAAAACTCCACACAGGCAGACAATGGATTTACGCCATTCAACGACCCCTTTTTCATCGTTGAGACGGTGTGCATCATTTGGTTTTCGTTCGAGATAATCGTGCGCTTCTTTGCGAGCCCCAGTAAAGCTGATTTCTTTAAAAACGTTATGAACACCATAGACATAGTCTCTATTTTGCCTTATTTCATAACTCTCGGCACAGACCTAGCTCAACATGAAGAGAACGGGCAACAGGCAATGAGTTTCGCGATCTTGAGAATAATACGTCTCGTCCGCGTGTTCAGGATCTTCAAACTGTCTCGACACTCAAAAGGTCTCCAGATCCTCGGGCACACTTTGCGCGCGAGCATGCGAGAGCTGGCGCTGCTCATCTTCTTCCTCGTCATCGGTGTCATTCTGTTCTCCAGCGCGGTGTTCTTCGCTGAGGCAGACGAGCCCTCGTCACAGTTCACCAGCATCCCAGACGCGTTCTGGTGGGCTGTAGTGACCATGACCACGGTGGGCTACGGGGACATGAAGCCCATCACGGTCGGGGGTAAAATCGTGGGCTCGCTGTGCGCCATTGCCGGTGTCCTGACCATTGCGCTTCCAGTCCCTGTCATCGTGTCCAACTTCAACTACTTCTACCACCGGGAGACTGATAACGAGGACCAGACACCCGTTGTGGAACAACCACCGCCGGGCTGCCCGTATTTTACGGATTTCCTTAGAAAATGCAAAGGGTCCCAATCGGGGTCGTCTTTGGGTGACAAGGCAGCTGAGTATATGGAGATGGAGGAGGGCGTGACAGAATCGCTGTGTGGGGGTGATACGCAGAGCCCTAGCAGAGGGAACGGTACTGACATAGGCGGAAAAAACAGTTCACATTCACGAACCCTACAGACAGATGTATGATAATGGAAGAACGATAACCTCCTCGGGAGGTTTTCATGAAGATGACTGCACAAATGAATCAGTTAACAGCACACATGCACAACTTGAAGACATATAGCCTACAGTAGCCTACGCGCGTGCGCTAACACACAAAACACACTCATTAAGTTCTGGACCTGAGCTGAAACATTTTTTGCAATGTGGCTACTTTTGTAGAGAAACATACCCTGTAATCACGTGACAGGCAACGCAAAAATCACCAGCTTTACGTGAAGTGGAGAGAGGTGTCTCTATCTGCCCACATGTTCAGTTCAGTTGACAGAACTAAACGTCTCCCGGTTCATTAATGAAGACAGACAACAACAAGGAACTTGCATAGGCACTTTATGAGTTACATTTGTAAGTAATTGTAGGGAAAAGAGTCGAGTTCTTATCTTATGCTATTATGCAATAACGTTTAAATCGTTTGCACTATCATCAATTATGTTATAGTCTCCCAGTTTAATGCAGAGGAAAGAAACAGATGTAACACTGAGGTAGAGAGGGAGGACATCGAAAAACGACTAGCCTAATAAAAATTGCATTATTAATTATTTCGAAATAATAGTAAACATACGCTGCAATCCTAACTGTTGAGAACCAATTCAGTTAATAGTAATGACTTATTTTAACTGAGCCAATTTAAATTATTATACATAATTGGAAAGCAGCACGTTGTAGCCTAACTTAAGGCAATGCTATCTTAAATCCCATTATGGCAAACGTGTGTCCGCATGGCAGTATTCAGTACTACACTGGTAAAAAAAACCTTTAGCACACCCCTGTTGTGGTTATTTGTACATTGTCCACGGTGACTGAAGAGTCATTGTAGTCAGTCCCTTTTGTGAGTATTGAAAAACCAATCGATCATGTTAGTTTGTGTTCATTAGCACAATATTTAAAACATCATAACGCAATCAAGGATTCTTTTTTTTCCCTAAGCATCAGAGTCACATTTTGGAATACTTAGGCCAAAATAACCGTTTCACATCGTCTCACAACACCTTGTACAACATAGTCAGCGACACCATGGCTTGAAGGATCAGTTTGGCCAATGTTTTCAAGTTACTGTCATGGGAGTATATTTCAAGGGAATGCTTCATGCAACTATTTGTCTTCATCCCTTTACCAAATGACAATGCATCCCTTTATAAAAATGCTGACGGAAATGTACTGCACTGAAGGGAACATGAACTTGGTGGACTTCTTGCACAGCGAATACTCATCCTATTGGAGTGCACGATTACCACTGAGCATGCGCAGTGAATCGCAGAACCCAGGTAAGCGTTTTCTGTGTTAAGAAATTGTTTAGTCACACAGCAATTATATTGTCATTATTCACGCTCAGTGTTACACGGCATCCAGATGTTTACGCATGTGCTCAGGTGTTTACGCATCTGCGTGGACCTACTAGTTGTCTGTTAGGGCTAGGAACAGGTGTTCCACGTGATCTCAGCATGCATGCGACTTCAGATTTCATGTTTTCTCGCTTTATAATAATATATCAACAATGCCTTGGATTGCTTAGCAACAAGGGCCTTATTGTCAAAGAGACGAGTAACTGTGCTGTTTCCTTGGAATCCAAATACCCTCATTGCTCATTAAGTGTTCCGAGCTTCATTTTCTGATGTCATAATAGCTGTTACCATCTTTTTGTAGACAAGATAATTGCCATTTAATCTCCAGTAAACCGATATTTTGTCATTAATAAGACATACTCTTAGCACACGCCACAGGGAGATAACTGTGGCCTCCTTCGGCCTGCCCATCTCTCACTTCACAACACGATTACTTGGCCAACGTGTACTTTTATAAAATATGCACACTTGATATTAGATTATCACAAGTGCCTTGCGTTTCTGCATGCTAATCTAGTGCCTTGTGGGCTTATTACAAGATACTGTTAGAAGAAAAATTAACAGACAACTGGCATTTATAAGCTGTTAATGCTGTCACCTCTATAAACTATGCACACAATGTACAGTGTCCCTTTTCAGTAGCGAGTAGTAGTAGTAGATGCACTACTGATAATATGGTATATAATGACATTAAATTACAGGCAGTGTTCTCTGTCTTTAAGTAAAATATATATTCTAAGCATACTATTGCTGTCTTTATGACTTAATGCGTTTATAGTTATGCAAATATTTTAACCCTGAAACATATTTATATTCTGAAAGGGGTAGTTCACCCAAAAATGAAAATTCTGTCATCATTTACTCACCCTCAAGTTGTTCCAAACCTGTATGAGTTTCTTTCTTCTGCTGAACACAAAAGAAGATATTTTGAAGAATATGGGTAACCAAACAGTTGATGGACCCCATTGACTTAGTATGGAAAAAAATAATACTATGGAAGTCAACGGGGTCCGACCTTGGTTTGGTTTCCGACCTTCTTCAAAATATCTTCTTTTGTGTTCAGCAGAAGAAAGAAACTCATACAGGTGTTTTGAGGGTGAGAAAATGATGACAGAATCACCCCATATTTGAGTGAACTATCCCTTTAATGTACATTCCTGCTCTTTCCTGCTCATTCCTGCCAAACACCAACAATTCATTGGTGCTTGGCCTTCATCTTCAAAGTCTTCATGATCTTTAATCAGAAGTCAATAACTTTGCTTCGCTCTTGCTGTGAAATTACTTTCCTTTTTAACATCACTTACTTAGCTCAGACTATCAGATAATTTTAAATCTAATATTTTACTAGTCTAATATTTATACTCAGGAATTATTTTAACAAGCTCATATTCATTTAATTGGTAAATATCCAGCTTCGCTTGGAAATACATCATATTATGGATCGATCTGATAGATATTACATATATCTGTCTGTCTGTGTCTCACACATTAGAGAAAGAGAATAGTTTTTTTTTTCATTGTATGTGGTTTATGTGATATTCAGTGCATATGATATACTTTTTTCATGCCTTCTGATACATATTTTGTGTTATTGTTTGCACTGTTATTGGAGTGTATTGACTTGTCCCATTGCACTGCAAATAAGAAGCGTTAGAGAGTAGTCTTTGTACTAAATCTTTAGGGTTACTGTTGAAATCTGACAAGATATTCAGTTAATGAGGATATATTGATAGTCCTTAAACATTATGGGACTCTGCTTGCTGAGTCATGCTGTACTTTTGCACATATCCGCACAGGCACTCATATTCATGATAACCCAGGATATTAAGCACTCGTTTACAGGTTAATGTTGCATAGCCTGTGGAGAGGTGTTACACTAGCTCTGTGTCTTCATTTTCTGCTGGTGTAGTTCATATTGGATTGCACCAATACTTCACGGCACTAGTTATTTGCAGTGCTGAACATTTTTGGGCTGTGAAGTAATGACTGTTGCCCATCTTGAGCAGTTTCTCTGGGCCTAAATGTTTTTGATAATGAGTCCAAAAGCTGAATCTGCTTCAACTTCTAAGTATATGTTTGAAAACAGTCTCTTGTGCTGTAGTCCAGGTCTTGCATTTGTGAAATGCCTACCAAACTAAAAGTTGGCTTCTTTCTCAGACTTTAAGATTTGGCATCTTCTCTTAATATGTCTTCAATCTGTCTTCTTCCTCCTCCTCTCTCTGTTCCTTCCATTTGCCCCCTCTTATCCTTCTTTCACAGCCATTGTAAAATAAGTACTACAGGGTGGAAACATATCCGTCCGTTTGTGGCAGCCCCCCTCACTTCTGTGTAGAAAAACTCAAAGAATCACACACGTGTCAGAGACAGAAAAAAAACAGAATGTAATTCATGCGAGATCAATGGACTGTACAGTTCACATTCACAATGCATGTTATTTGTTTAAAATGTAGGTCCATATGTGTGTGCTTGCTTGTCTGCGAGAGTATAATAAATCAGTAAAACCCTTCACCCACATCACCTTCATAAATATCAGGCTCAATGCCACAGTAAATGGATATTAAACTAGATTTCCTAATATCAATCACCCATGACTATGACAGACAGTTTGCCATATTGATAGATCAGTGTAGCAGCACTCAATCCCATAACACTGACTCTCTGTAAATATCAAGACTGGCATTTGAGCAGTGTGGAGGGCCAGAATAATGTGGCATTAGTCCAACCGAAAGCAATCAGCATCACTCCACTCGGGGCATTAATTAGCTGCCGTGCGTGATGTGTGTCGGATGACACAGAAGTGTAGATGTACTTGGCTTGATCACCATACCCACACATACACTGAGGCTTAGCGGATGATGGGGAAATCAACAGCACTACAGATTAGAAACTGAGTTGTCATGGCAGATTTTTCACTCTGTAATCCCCTCATCTTCTTCCTGTACATCTGAGCAGTATAAACAACAGCACTGCATGTGTTAAAATTGGGTGGGCAGAAAAACACAAGCTATAGTTACCCCTGTGTAACCTTATAAAAGAACGTTTTTATTTCTGCTGCTAATGGCTCGTTTGGTAGGGTACGATTCGGGACGGTAAACCCTGATCCGGCTTGTGTTTCCACCGCCAACAGTACCATACTTGATAGGTGTGGTGTAGCCTATGCCGGAAAGAATCGATCGACGTCATTTTCGCGAGGAAGAAAGCGACAAAGTAAACAACAATGGATGATATACAACAGATCTTGTTCTTGCTTCTCGGCATGTGGCTGTTCGTCACAAGAAGCCAAGTGCCGACATTAAGGCATTTCTCAATACCAAGTGCACAAAGTTCGGACTCAGGAGAATGACTCCCGAGGACGCGAGTCCGGTAATTCTGCAAATGGAACGCTAGCGTTCTTGAGAGCATCACTCAGCACACTCTGCTACTCCGGTTATCTCTGTATACATTTTAGGCAACAATAAAATGAAAAATGTTATAAAACACCACTCTGCCTCTTTTCGTTTTCATTTAAAGAAATCTTAAACATTAGCCTCACAAATGTGGTTTAGGCAAGCGTAGGCCTATTGATTATATTCACTGCATGCATAACGTTATTTATAACAAAACGAAATATAAAACACCACCCTGCCTCTTTTCATTTAAATTTTAAAAATATTAAACATTAATATGGTCCAGGCAATATGTGCATTTGTACTCTGAGCATCTTCACTGCAATAAAAAATGCCATTATAGCCTAAAAGTATAAGTAAAAGGTACAATAAGCTATACAATAAGAAAGAAAGCAAACAATTCAGTCAAACATACAAAGTCAGTGCTCTAGAGAGTCTAACGTTACAACGGTAAAGTCAAATAGCCTAAATATTTAAAGTTATGAAACTTCACTTAAAGGCAGGGTAGGTAGGTTTTTTCTAAAAAACTTTTTCCCAAATTTGTTTAAACTGTCTTTATATACCAATACATAATTAAAATGTAAGTACTCTGAAAAGGAGAGTATAAAAATCAAGTGCCTGTAGTCCTCTCAGGGCTGCAATAAACACAGCTACTTATTCCATTCGGAACGAATGAAATGATTGGCTGGGCGACTGTCACTCTCCCTCGCTACCGTGGCTACCACCCCTGCTGCTACAGGAGCTGCCCACATGCGCGCACCCGTTTGACTCGAGGAGGCGAAGAGGTACGGAAGCTAGGAATAATCACAATTATGAGAAAGAAAGAGCAAAGAAAGAGCAGTCAAAATTCCCAGTACCTGCATATACAGTCAGCGAAGGCAAACAAGGCAAAAAAAGGAAGACAGTATTCGAAAAGGCTATGACCAAAAAGTCTTTGGATAAAGCAAGAAGTCAGACGAGAGTCAATGTCGGCCAACAGTGCTTTCATCGTGGAAGCTCTTACATGCAAAACACCGTATATGTTATGAATCTTACACGAAATTCACCTTCATCACAGTGTAACTGATGGTAATGGGAAAACGTGTATCAATGCAACCTGTTTTTAGCTTTGCCTTATATTACTAGCTCGTTACCGAATCAAACTCAATATATTTTAAACTTTATCAGTATCGATATGCTAGCTTGATAGTAGTGAGTACTAACAACCATGTTAGTTGTTTATATTCATAATGATGAAGTTAGGTATTTTATTACATGTGATTCTGACATGATGTCACTACATGCACTGCGCTCCTCTCCGCTCGGTGCTGGCAAACGCGTCCTCTTCCAGCTGAGCGGTCGGCATCGCGCGTTCATGTGTTTTAGGGGCGTGGCTTTGGAAGGAGCCCAGAAGGGAGGGGGTGAATGGAATAAGTAGCTGTGTTTATTGCAGCCCTGAGAGTAGGGGTGTGACGGTTAGTATATAACCGTGAGACCGATGGTTATAGTTGAACACCGTCATTAGAACTCTATAACTGCCAAAACCGTGTTATTAAAATATTTTTTACAAACATTTTTTATCATAGAGAATGTTTAAATACTAATTCAAAACAATTGTTAACAGTCTGTGTCATTAATGGTCTACGTCGTTTCCAACTGTATTTGATTCTTTGCCAAGTAGCCTACCAACGCAAGTTTTGTTTTGTAAATCGGCAGACATGATTTTTACCACTTCATTAAGTTTTTCTTTGTAGAAAGCCTTTCTTTAAAGTGAATTTCGTTTTGTACAAATTGTATCTTAATTTTAATAAATGTTTCATCAACCAATTGCATGTATTTAATAAATAATAAAAAGCAGATATAGTTGACAATATAATAACCGGCGCTGGTGCACCGCGTTCACTTGCATTGCATTGTGAACTAGAGCGCATCTCATCGTAAATGAATGAAACTCAGCGTAGGCCTATGCCTCATACATTAAGCATTAAATATCTTTGCTGCATCCTTTCTAGAACAGACAAGGGCTTTCTCGCGGCTCGCATCAACAGAGCATTCCATCGTCCATAGACCGCAAAACAATCACACGGGCGGGTGCGGCTTTGAAATTTGGTAAAAAAAAAAAAAAAACGGTGCAGATGATGAGTGCGAATAAAACCCCATCCGCGTATCTTTATCGATAGCATTGATTATTATTATTTTTTAATTTAGGCGATCAAGTTTCTGCTCCCTTATTCAAACTAAGTTGTCCTATACAGACGAACGTCGCAACCCCCCCCCCCCCCCCCCCCCCCCGACGGTTATGTTACGAACCGTCACATTTCACTCATGTCATAACGTCATCACCAATTCTGAAACCGGCACACCCCTACCTGAGAGGACTACAGACACTCGATTTTTATACTCTCTTTTTCAGAGTACTTTTTAATTATGTATTGGTATATAAAGACAGTTTAAACAAATTTGGGAAAAGGTTTTTTAGAAAAAACCTGCCTAGCCTGCCTTTAACTCTCAGCCAAAATGATTGGCCAGGAAACATATTATTGATTCACGAGACCAAGGATCACCCGTTAGGTCTACACAAGACGAATTATATCCCATGTTTAACCACTACAGAGACGTCAGAGTCAGCGGTAAACAACAGAACGACTAGACGAGGAAAGGCTGTTCCAGGCGGGGTACATGAGCGCCAGGTGATCGCCTGGAATGGATCTCACAACCTAGATCAAATTTTTATAAATCTTTATAAATAAACCACAGATTTAAGCTTTAAACAACTACATTCTCGCCTGAAAAACTTCATTTCGTGACACAATAACAGTAGTATTATATTTCAACTGTATATTCAAAAATTGCGCTGCTTATGTTGTCATTCCCCTTGTAGCACGCGCAAGTGACGATTCTCTGTCAACCAATCAACGTTCTGCAGTGAGTCTAGCTCCACTCTTTTAGGTACTGTACCACTGTATGCACTAAAGAGCTGGTAAGTCCCGCCCCTTCCGCTAACCCCACTGGACCTCTAGGTTGAAAAATCGTCAATGCAAGTGAATGGGAGAAAATAATTATTTTCTGGTCCCGTTTGAATTTCATATGTTGTCTGTGAATTTTTAATATAATTTTTCGTGTAAAGAATGCTACAATTTAGCAGGTAGAAGTTTGATACGGTTAGACTTTGTGCGAGAGCACTTTGTGGACTACAACTCTTCGCAGCTTTCGACGCGAATCTGAAGAAAGAACAGCCGATTTGGTTTGAATGTTGACATTTGGGTACAAAACACACAGGCATCTCGATCTGTCTCCATAGATTATCGCAGCATTAGCACCGTGATTTGACAAGTGGAGGGAAAATGTGTTATGGGGTGACGTCACATAGGCGACATGTAGTCTTTCTCGTTATGTCTTTTCCACAACTGCTAGCCAAAGAATCATACAATATACTGTCAAACTCGTAACATGAAAAATTATATAAAAAATTCACAGACAACATATGTTCACATTCATGGCACAATTCAAACGGGATCAGAAAATAATTATTTTCTCCCATTCACTTGCATTGACGATTTTTCAACCTAGAGGTCCAGTGGGGTTTTACGGATGGGCGGGACTTACCAGCTCTATAGGTACCCCAATGGAAGGGTACCGAAAAAGTGGTACATTTTGGTACCATCCACAACTTTTGACAGTGGAATTGGAAATAATTGCGCACCGTACTGTACTGTACTGTACTGCTTGGTGGAAACAAGCCATAAGTGTCATCTGAACCGTTGTTAGTGTCAAGTGCATTGTGTGGCCCCAAGCACAAGTGGTGTGTTGCAGCTGACAAATTAGCATTACTTCTTGTTCTGTGTAGAGCAATGTTTAACATCTTAATGACACAGAGGTACATGTTCATGCTCAGAGGGGTACAAAATGGGCTTTTAGGATCACAGGACTTGATAGCACCAGTGTACAGTTGGTTTGGTTTAATTCAGAGTCCTGCAGCTAAGACAAAGTTCAGTAAGAGGGTCAATGACCATGATCAAGAAAAGGAAAAATCTTATAAAAGGAAGAAAAACTATTTGTATTCATGTTGGTTTCATATAGTTTTTGATATATTTTTGAGCCATTTTCAAGAAAAGCTTCAGTGTAATGAATGTGGTGCAACTATCAACTAAAATTACATTTGTAAAATTGAATAAATATACAAAGGGGCTAAAGGCACAGCTTAAGAAAAATGTGCTTTTCACTACTCCCATAGTGTATGATTGCAGAAAAGAAAAGTTTTTATTGAACATTGGAGCAACAGAATTTGTATGAGAATAAATGGGGTACCCCACACATGGGGTAAAAGGCACAAAGTATTTACACAATAAAATGTCATATGATCATTTTAAAAATACAGAAACAAAATTATATATATATATATATTATATATATATATATATATATATATATATATATATATATTATATATATATATATATATATATATATATATATATATATATATATATATATATATATATATATATATATATATAAAATACAATTCTGAAAGCATCAAATGGGATCCCACAATAATTTAATACAGATTTACAGTGGTAACAGATAAATTATTATATGATTAATATCATATTTTTATATATGATGGTTTCATTATAAATATGGTGATTATCTCTAAGGTGGACACCCAATTTATTTCTGTCAATGCAGGCAGATTAATAATATTGTTGAATATTAAGTGTCCCCAACTAATCAAGCCAAAGGCGATGGTGGCAGGGAACCAAAACTGCATCAGGTTTTGCATCAGGACAGAATGGAGAAAAAAACTTTTTCAAACTGCGGTATACCTTAAAACCGGAAACCAGCCCATGCCTAGTCAGTAACCGAACTGTTTTGGTCTGTAAATATATCTAAATATAATATGCATGTTGTAGCCTAAATGTTTATGCAATAAATTCTCTGTTGAATCTGTCTATTTGATGAGTTTCACATTTAATACAACGTTGACTTTAAATGATCTTTTAGAGGTAATTTCTCAGCCAAATATGATTTGCAATTAATTAATAGGCACATCATGTAATTAATTAGATTAAACATTTTAATCGCTTGATATATACTACATATATAAGCATTATGTTTTTGTGTAGTTACATCACATTACATTTTACAGCTAGAATTAGCCTTGTCGTGCAAAGGTCAAATCATGTGATATTTTAAGAGAGTTATTGGCCTTGACACACAGTCATGAGGGTCTGCAGGGGTCCTTTCTATTATATCCTAATAGAAATTCATGTTTCTGTATACATGAAGTTGCACCACATGACTTATAAAATATTTTGCATGTCAAGAATTTCTGTCTTTTAAAGGGATAGTTCACTTTGAAATTAAATTTTGGTATGTTTTAGCTTACCTCAAGGGCATCCAAGATGTAGGTGTCTTTGTTTCCGCAGTAGTTTCAATTTTGATATTTTTAGGTCAAACCGTTCTTGTCTGTCAGTCATATAATGCAGGTCTATGGTCACCACCTCAAAGAGCATGCACAGAGAAGTCCAAATTAAACAATTCCCCATCGTAAGTACACATTGATGGCCTAAGACACGAAACGAGCGGTTTGTGTGAGAAAACGAACAGTATTTATATAGTTTTTACCTCTACACAACCACGGCCAAGTGATCTGAGGGCGCACGCGCTTCCTGATGTGTGACGTGTGCGCGCGTTCAGGCTTAGTCTGCGCAAGCGACGGAAAGTGTACAAGAGGTAAAAACGATATAAACATGTTTGTTTTCATCAAAATTGAAACTACTGCGGAAACAAAGACACCTACTATCCCTTTAATAAGGCTTTTTTTCTTAAGTATGATATCAGGACAGTTGTATCACCCAATTTTGTTTTTAAAAGGGTCTTTTTAAAACAGAAATAAAAACATGCCTATCATAGAATAGATGTATCCAGTCGTGGTATTTGTGATTTTGTCATTTTAATGTATTTTGTAATAAATTAATTGATAGGACAGAAAATAAGTTTCACGCCATTGCTCTAAAAGCTGATTCAGGGAAAGATTCAGTGCTTCTAACAAAAGGGTCTTTCACATTCAAGTCATGTCTGCTGAGTTTTATACACTCATATTTTCCTTCAATTCAGACAGAGTGACTCTGCACCTGAGTGTGTGGAGGAATAGACTTGTTGAACAAATATTCCTTTTCTCCTGCTTGTGTTCCATGAGGAAGTTTCAGTTCTTTTGAAGCTCAGTTCTTTAGTTGTCAGCATATCCCTCCTCGACATGTTTGTTTGTGTGGTTGACTTGTCATGGGCACGCACAAACACACACACATAGACAAAAACGCTTCCCTTCGGGGTTTAATAACACTCCCATAGGGCAGGGCACTGGAGGTCAGGATGTGTGTGTTGCTGAGCAGTTCTGTCTTGTTGGGTTGTGTTTCTCTTATCTGACGGCTTATGCCCAGAGGGTCAGGGTGCATTGTCTGTACTAATAGGACTGACCCCTCTGATGAGAGAGCCAAGACGGGACGCACGCAATGGGACGCTCTTACAAACTTCATGACCTTAGCAGAGGCCAGCACATCATGTCTGTCATCTGCATTCACATCCAGCTAGTAGAAGAGCAAGTGATTGAAAAAGTAATCAAAAGACAATTCCAAAAGCTCCCGAAGCTATTTAGAAAATGATTGGTAGTACGTCTGTGTCTTATGACAGCCTCCTTCATTAGTGTAGCATGAGAACATGCAATTAATGATAACATTTCAACAGATGTTCCTTCCAGCTGACCTGCCATTTTGTGTTAAATTATATTTTGACTATATGTAGTTCCTTAGTATGGTACTGTGAGCAATGGTTACCTGAGTTGTCTTTCATTTGACCGACATATGCTGGAGAACACACTTCAGACTGGCAATAATGCTGAAGGAATTGGATATGCAATGCAATTGAATTCTGCTCAGAGTAAATCCTGTTCTCAAGATATTGTGGAAAAATGACTGATGCTTCAGTACTGCTCAATATGATAAACTGTAAAATCTGAATATCACTACACGCCAGATCTGTTGGAAATGATGAAAGTTGTTGTCAGTTTTAAACACGTATAAACTGTAATAAATAAGAAGAGTGTAGATTGAAGGCAATCTCTAACAAAGACATTTCTAGCATAGGCCTACATAACATCATTATCATCATCACAATTTAACTTGGCATGTGCTAGAACATTTCTGGAACTGGAGAGATTTCAGAATCGCATTCTCAATATCTCAATTATAATCCATCTATGCATTTATGTATATACATGTAGTTATTAGAGTTGCCAGCAAATCGATTTGATTTAAAATTCTTTTATAGGGGATTATAGGATCCCCAATGTATTTTAGCCAAGACCGAGAAGGACGATTTATTACACCAAAAGTAACTTAAGAGGAAAATCATTTTATAATAAGCAATATAGGCTACTTGGAACACAACAAATAATTCAAGATAATGATAATGATGATGAAGTTTAAAGAATCAATTTTGTGCTAATTGTTTTTCTGAATAAAAATTTTTTTACACAAAGAAATTAATATTACGCTTGAAAATGTATGTTCATGGTTAAATTAATGTTCAGGTTAAACATTCACATGATATAAAGATCATCTATTTTACATCAGTGGGTCCCTATATGGGGGTAGACATATTGACTAGCCAAATATTACAACTTTTACCCAGGAAACCCTACTGTTATTGGACACTTGTGGAATAAATTTTATGTCACTGACTGCGAATAGTGCATTTCTACAATGGAAGTTAGTGTGATCCTGCATCCAGGTCAGCATAAAGTACAAGATAACCATTGGCATCAATAAATTACTGAGTGCACATTAAATTCACTTGTTTATGGAAGCTTGTTTCCGTCACGGAATAAAATAATTCAAAAGATTTATGTGACTTTTTGTCTCACAATTCAGACTTTATAGATAAACTCGCAATTGCGAGAAAAAGTCATAGATGCAAGATATAAATTTGCAGTTTCTCACAACTGATAATTTATATCTCACAATTCTTATTTTTTTCTCAGAATTACAAGAAAAAAATTCAGATGCGATATATAAATTTGCAGTGCCTTTTTAATCTCACAATTGCGAGTTTATATCTCACATTTCTGACTTTTTTCTTCATAATTGAGAGTTTATATCTTGTAATTCTGAAAAAAAACAAAAAAAAAAACAGAATTGTGAGATAAAGTCACAATTATCTTAAAAAAATATTCAGTGGCGGAAACAAGCTTACATAAAGTATTTGTTTCACTATTCAAGGCCATTGCATTGAATTGGTTTACCAACTAAATCAATGGTCTGTACTCACCTACATGTACTTTATACCAGTATTGGTGGTATATTGGTAAATCGAATTAATCGTTATACCCCGAGTTATTATTTGCATCACTGCAAAGACATTTCCCAAATGCATTAGATCGAATTGTATAACAATTCAGTTTCTTGTCCTTCCTTGTCAAGTTGTTCAACCATCCATACCTCTAAATGACACCATCTTTCAAGATGTGACATTGTAGTGTCCTGGGGAGGTACGTGGCCTTGCTCTGCATCATAGACCATCTCCGATCCAGAGCACACATACACACTCATCAGGAGAAAGGAATTACAAACGGGACTGACTATGCCCTGATGTAATTCTTGCTCTTTTTGGTGGTTAGGTAGAGAGCGTAGCCAAGCGGGAGTCAGTAACCTTCTGACATTCATGCACTTGGAAATACAGCATGGAAACTGCTGAGCTGTAAATGCAGTATGCTTCTGCACAAGTAGGCCCATCATTTCCTGCATGTTGTCTATGGCTCCCACTCTAAAAAATGCTGGGTTGTTTTAACCCAATTTTGGGTCAAATATGGACAAACCCAACCGTTGCGTAAAATTTTTACATTGCATTTTTAATCCAACATTTGGGTTTTTCCATATTTGACCCAAAATTGGGTTAAAACAACCCAGCATTTTTCATATATATAAATAGTCTATCAACTTCTAGCATTTGCCCCGCATCCTGTCTCATTGTACAGCCATCTCAGTTTCTCCTCTTGCTGAGCAACGAAATCTTCATTGTTTTGATCATTCTGCTCTGAATGTTTATCTTGGTGGGTTTCCTGTGCTTTAATTGGCATGTCATGCTGCCCCCAGAGAGCAGGCTGAGAAACTGCAGTCTAGGCCTCTGGAATTAGCCAGCGCTTCCTGTTTCTCTGTGGGATAGATACACTGTTGTTAGTATAAACTGAGACTAATGTGTTTTTTTTATTATTATTTATAGTACTGCTGCGGTGGGTACGAGAGCATCTATGGTTTTTCCTCAAGAGAGCTTTTTATTTGCTGTTCTGCTAACCAAACATTTCATGCAGATTTGCTTGTGGAAGACCATCACAGGGGCCTACTGCAAATCTGTTTCATGATAACCAATCACCTGCCATGAGTTTTGTATTGAAATTGTTTTTGATTCTTCCTATTGAAAGTGCCAGATGTGTTTACAATAATTAAAACTACAAAAGAACAAAGTAATAACTCTAGATTAACCAACCCACAAATATGAAATGCACTAAATTAAATCATTGATGTATTAGAATGAATGTATTGTATTTTATCTTGATTGCTTGAATGCAGTCTCTGCCAAAATGTATCTGCAAACTTTACATATTTATTCAAATAAGTCTCCTTCCTTCTCCACTCTAGAGTTACAGACAGACAGACAGATGAGGCCTAGCAAGATGATTGACTTCCCCCTTGTTGTTCTGTGCACAAATGGAGGATGAGTTTTTCTTTCCTTTCCATTCTCCCACCCTCTACCAGCCTCTGTATAGCTATAAAGCTGTCTTAGTTTGGGGGGGGGGCGGAAATGTTAATGTTGCCATGGAAACCTGAGCTAAAATCTATTTTACGGTACTTGCACCAGAGTTAAGTGTGTGTATGTGAGGGAGAATGAGAGAGGAAGCCAGACTTGCTTTATTTATTTATTGTTCATTTTTGCTCAGTAACTAGATGATATGTGTTAGATGATGCTACATAGGCAGAGTTACTTTTCACTGTAGGAGTCAGTGAATGTTAGTAAAAGCATAAGCTTGATGAGCTTTTGATGTGGCTTGATTTGATTAAATAGTGGTATATTAATAAAAACATGAGAATATAAGTCTTGTTTTTTTGTTTAGTGCAATGGTGATAAAATATCAAATGGAAATTAAGCATGAATTTACATTTGAAAAAAAGAGAGTGCAACTCCTTGCATGGGAAAAGTTGGGTTGTGAGGCGGCAGAAGAGTGATATATTCTGTGTTCAAAACTAACTTCTTGCCATCTGCCAACACCTAGTGAATTTAGAAAACTATAGAATTATTTAATTATTAAATTACTGTATATTTGTGGCATACTAAAACAATAAAATTGTTTCAGCTTAAAACAAGTGATTGTGCTGCCTTAAAATTTTAAGTTTAGTCAACTCAAATATCCAAGTTGTCACTTAGTACAACTTCACATTTCACAAGTTGACTAAACTTTTAACATTTTAAGGCAGCATGAACACTTACTTTTTTTTTTTTACAGTGTACAGTGAAGGTGATCTTGTCACTCATGGAATCAAATATTGGCCAGTCTCTGTGTGAAATTCTGTCTCTCATAATAACAATTATATACCCGTGTTGGTGGCTTAAAGCAAGCAATGTCACAAATGTGTTACAACATGCAATTCTATGGAAAAGCTTAGCTGTTAGAAGATGTGCAGGATGCGACAGTCACTGTATGAGCTCATCTCTTTATGAGCAAACAGGATGTCTGTGTCCTGAAAGATCAGAGTTGGAGAACTGTGCATATATAAACACACACCAAGCATTATTTGATAGTCACTTTAGTAGAGAGCTTGTAGGTCTTACATTTGATTCACTCATGTCACTTATGTCAGGTACAAAAACGGCAAGGGAACTATATCATTATTGGCACTGAAAGTGCATTACATTATAGCTCATAATAAAGCTACCAGTCAAATGTTAATACTGTTAATACTATATATATATATATATATATATATATATATATATATATATATATATATATATATATATATATATATATAATTTTTTTTTTCTTTAATCTGACTTGAATTTACTTAACATTTGACTGGTATCTATATCTATATCTATATCTATATATATATATATATATATATATATATATATATATATATATATATATATATATATATATATATATATACACACAAAAGGTATGTTTACACAGAACTTTTTAATGAGCTGAAGGGACATAAATAATTTTGCAGAGTAATCACAATCGAGGGAAACAGTATCACATGCAGATTTGTTGTCATAAGAAAAATATAGGAAAAAAACATAATGGTTCTCATGGCAACAGCCAAGTTTAAGGCACAGAATGAAAAAGCTAGATTTCTAAACCCTTCTACCCACAGCAGTAATTCATTTTCTTCTATTTATTCACACACTCATTCCACAACATTAAAACATTTTCAGCACTGGCCACTGGGGGAGCTGTGCCCTCCGGCACTTTCTTAAACCCGCCTATATGACGCAGATCTTTCCCCCCTCCATCACTCACACTCCGTCTCTCTTGCTGTGTTTTCTCGCTCAGTTACCTGTATTGTTTATAGTGATTCCATATTCATTGCAGTGCGGTGACAAACGACTCGGCTCATGATATCTCTGCCACTCCCTCAGGCTATCCTGCATGCAACATGTGGAGCACTTAAGTGTTTTCCTGCTCCTTACTGCCTGAGAGAGGGCTGGATCCCCAAGCACAGCTCATCACGGCAGCTGCTGCCCTCTTTCCACGTAAAGTTTGACAAGTTTCTCCCTGTCGCTTAAATAATGCAAACTCTCTTGCTTCGGCTTAGCACAGTTAACCACAGTGACACTGTGTGTGTGTGATTTGTGACTGCTTTTTGTTCTGTATGTTTCTGTAAGAATTACACAATTGGCTGATTTGTGTACCAATACACTTTTAATTCTAATTCTAATTCTAACTGGTAATAAGAGGATTTTATCATAGAAACGTGTTAAAATCTCCAATTTGACGTCTTTCCTTATGGTTCAGTAATGCGTTAATATGGGTGCTCAAAAATGCAACCTATTTCACTTCTGTAATCAGAAACAGAATACTCGACAAAAAATAATGTAGGGTGAGATTTGATTTTGTTTTCCAGGAATTGATTGGACCATGAAAGGGGTGTTACAAATCAGAATGAAGCCCGGTAGTTGGAGTAAGGGGGATTTATTATATCAGCCTAAAGTGAAAGTCATTTTAGAGGTGGAGAATCTGAAGATAAATGATTATGAATAATTTCAAATATCTAAAATATTATTCATGTTAATCTACCCCTGTGCCATGCAATCGTTGTTTGCAAAGCCTGTAAGGAAATCATATATTTTATTAAATGACTCCTCTTCAGGTGAATGTGTAATAAGCTTATACTGTAACTGATGAGAACAAAACAGACAGTTAAATTTACAATTATTTGTTTGACAAATGATTCTCCGTAAAAGTGTCATGATCATGTCAGCCCTATTTAACAACTTAATTATTCACCTATTTTAAATGAGTTTCTACCTTTGACTTTTAGACACAGCTGGAGTCCTTTTTCCTTAAATCTTTATATTCTTGTTTAGTTCTTGTCACACAAAATTCGTTCTCTCTTTGGTGACATTGCACTTTACATCTTGCTTGTATCTCCCACCACCTACCTGCCCTGATTTCATTTAGATGAGGCTTGAAAAATGGCAGTAGACTGCTGTGCTCATTGTGAGCTTGTGAGGGAGATTTGTCTCACTCTAGAAATACTCGTATGCTTCAAATACCGTGTAGATGAAGCAGGCTTTATCTAAAGTGGATTGTCCAGACAGTAAAGCTAATGCTTGAGATTTTGAAGCAAGACATTTCATAAAATTGTGTTGACCTACTGTAAAAGTGACATTGCTGCTAGATAATTTAAAAGGCAGTCTACATCTATATTGATATAACCTTATAGAATAGCAGTTTTGTCTCTTTAATTCCTAAAATGATGTTCATTCTTTAAGGATTCTTCTCTTTCTTTCATAAGAAATGTGAAGATTCCTTTTATTTGTTTTACCGTTCTCTGTATATGCAGCTACATGTGATCCAACCACCGTTGCTTTATTCATTTTTATTAGCCTGACTGCTAATGTAAATGGCATCTTGAGCCCTGAGAGTATTCATTCATCTGTCACAAATTGCAATAACCAAACACGAAATGCATAACGCTATGCCTCAGTGGATACGACAGAACTGAGTATTCCTGCAACAGATAGTGTCAGGTAAAGCATTATTGATTCGTGCATACGTACGTGTGTTTATGTGCATGCTTGTGTGTGAGTGCGTGTATGTGAATTTGTGTTTGGAGGAGGCAGAGAAAGCATTTTAAGTCCAACAACTGTGCAGCTTAGACACTGACAGCTGAATCATAGGCTGCTAGGGCAGAAGGAGAAAAATCAATGGCTTTTAAATTCACTTTGTAAGGTAATATCAAAGGCTGTGACTGTTGAATCGCAAATAAGTACATGGCTGCTGTGTGCAGGTGTTATGCAGGGGCCTGATGAAGGGAATGAAGTGTTATGCAGAGGGTGTCTTCAGCAGGCATTGGGCAACAGCATGATGAAGATGCCTGACGCTGATAAAAAACTCTTTCAAGACCTCCCACTCACCTTCACTCAATGCTGAAAAATGTCTCTCAGATGCAACAGCTTGAAATCTCAAGCTGACAATCCATTAGCATACATTATTATTGTTTCATTGGTTTTGAATACCAATATGTTGCAATTGATGAATGATGGACAGTTGATGGACTCATTGTTGGTGCAAATTTTTAATATTTTTTAATTAAGTATTATTTATCATTGTTATTTTTTGTTTTAATTTATT